>NC_071257.1:16956180-17051180 GCF_023375685.1 Ictalurus furcatus | reverse complement strand
TTTAATTTGGCAAAATATACAAATGTGTATAATCAATAAAATACTATTTTTAAAAAATATAAATTTATAAATTGGAGTAAATAAAGACTTGACAGTAGCTATGAATTGTAATTATATAGTTATAACTAATTATAACTCTAATTAGATATTACAGAAGAATATGCTAATATTCTCTGGTTAGTTTTAGGCTGTGATTGTAGAGTAGATTTTGTTTGATTAAAGGAATGTATCTCTGAGCTTGTATTAAAGGGTGAGAACAGTTCAGTCGCTCCTGCACTGACCTGGGTAGATGCTGTTCTGAAGGCCCATGCACTGCAGGTAGTTGTGGCATCGCTCTTTGTGCTCCTCCAACGAGCTTCGCTGCTTGTAGCTGCGTCCACAGTACGCACACTTGTGGGGCTTTCCAACTGTCAGTTCAAAAGAAAAACAACGCTGCTCAGTGTGCTTTTCTTTTCTCTCTGAACCATGTGTTCAGTTTGTGTTCTTTATGAAGCAAACAGGGTGAAACATTCGATTATTAATCAGTGCATTCTTTAATAGGATACTGTTCACTGGGAGGAGTTTAAGTTACCAGAGTGTGTGCGAAGGTGTCCGGTAAGGGCGTCTCTTCGGCGGCAGGCATAGTTACATAGGTGACACTTGAAGGGTTTTTCTCCAGAGTGAAGTTTGATGTGGCGTAGCAGGTTGCCCTTCTGAGTGAAGGAAGCACCACACTGACTGCACTGGAAGGGTCTTTCACCTGAGAAAAAAAAAGTGTACACTTGAGCAACTCAAACACTACAACACATTCTCAAACAGTTTGATACGGCAGAAAATGATATTAAAAGATTTGACTTAAAAGCATAATTTTATTAAATTATAATAGAAACAAAAGTATCTGTAATTATAGGGATATTTAACGGAGGCATTTTTGAAGCAGGTTTTTACATCCAAGTTATTATGGTACAGATGTATAAATGTTTTACAGTTACTAATATTATTATTATTATTATTATTATTATTATTATTATTATTATTGAGGGTGAGTCAAATGAAACCCATATTGTTAATTTTACTTTGTTATTGCAAATATGTCACAAAATCATTCCAGTGCTTACAGAGTGTCCAGATTCCTCTAGAAAAATGTTATTCAATTCTAATTCATGTCGCACTTTTAATGTTTTCATTTGACTCACTGTATTATTATTATTATTATTATTATTATTATTATTATTATTATATTAATACATTAATATAAGCGCTCCCTAAAGTTAACATTAATATTATTTACATTATTATTATTATAAGAGGTGTAAATGGTAGAACTCGGATATGTCTTGTGATAGCTGTGAACCCTGATGCCATCTATAATTCAGTCCAGTATGAGATATACCATGTAGCTATGTTAGTCATTTGCACTACATGGACAAGCTGCATGCAGGCAAACCCCGAGCATGTAAATGATAAGCGTACAGTGATTACTCTGGGCCTGTCTCTGCAGCTCTGAGGCCTCTCTCTGTCTGTCTCAGTCTGTCTATCTCTCTCTCAATGACCCTCTTTGCACTGTGCATTCAGGTCACAGCTCTACACGCTGCCTCAGAGCACAAGAGGCCCATCAGAGCCGGAAGCCCCACCCACTGTGCACCGTGGTGCGCGTGCCGCCTGCCCCTCAGATCGAACACGAACCTTTCCGACTCGGCCTGCCAGCTTCGTAATGCACCGCTGCCTGGGTCAATTTGATCTCAAAATCTCATTTCCCCCCCTCTTCTTCTACTCTCAAATAAGGGCGGCCCATCACAATGCAAATGGCAGAGCTCATTTAAATAAAGCGAGGGAAGCGCTTTGTGTTTGAGAGCCACTCTTCCTGATCAGCGCCTCTGGAATAAACCAATATCCAGGGCGCGCGAGTGTTGTGGCATTCTCGGAGAACCGTTTTAATGCGAGCCTCTCTTCAAAGGCCCCCTATAAAATAAGAGTCACCAGTGAAGCAGTAAAACTACTGGAAGAAAAAAAAGAAACTCATTAAAAAGGCATTTTAGGAGAACAGTCTCACCAGCGAATATTTATATTTAAATAGGAAGCACTTCATTATATCTTTTATTGTAGGTTCTGTTTGCATTTGCATTAGTCCTCAGTTCCTTTCTTCCATTTTGGGTTTCATTAGCTTCTCAAGCGCTGAAGTTAAGTGCCTTTTTGATAAATGTTCTCCACCACTGGTTTGAGCTCATTACAACTGAATACCAATCTTGAATGCGATCAAAAATAACTAAGTACTTTGATAATTTTAATTTAACAGAGTTTCTTTCAACCTAATTGTTGATGTTGCCCTCAACTGTAATTTAGATACACAGATATTTACTTCATTCCCTTTTGAATTTGTGCTTGAATAGATTTACTGAGAAAGACAAAACACTCAAAACAAAACTAACTAAGGTAACATTTGAGCCCTCCACATATTGTAAGGTTAATGCTTTTGACTGTATAAATAGTGGAATGTATTCCACAGACTGGTAGCTTTTAATGAGTTTGGCTTCCTTTTATTTGTCATTTTAATGTCAAGGACAAATTTAGGACTTGCACTGACATTTTTAAAAATGCACTGTAGCTCCTCATTAAATGTGACCATTATAGTACTATAATGCACTCTGCCTCATCGGGCTCTACTAATCTGCTCTGCATCTGCAGAGTGTGTCTTGCGTGTTGTGTGCATCCTATCAAGCCCTGCACACTGTCAGCTCTTCTATGCTATGGGTGTGAGTGACACTAAGGGGAGGGAAGAGTAGATGGCAGTTGTGCTTACCAGTGTGGCTTCGCTTGTGCACCATCAGCACATTGGGCCCAATGCAAACTATTCCACAGATATCGCACTTGAGCTTCCCATTGGGGAGGCGGATGCCCCCGGCCATAGGGTAGGAGGGCGCTGGCTTGCTGTCTGGGCCTGCGTGGGAGCCGTTCACTTTGGCCCCTGAGCCATCGAGCATGCGCAAGTCCTCGGCCACACACTCCTCTTCCTCGCCATTCATCTCAGCAGCCAGCCCGTTCTCCTCATCACTCCGAGCCTCAACTTTTATATTGCAGGCTGGAAAAAGAGGGCAGTGGGCCTGTTTAGTGAAGCATCAGGCTGAATGCTCACCCTGACTATCACCTAAGCTAACATTTTCATCTTTCTTCTAGTATAGATGACAACTGTTTATGTCCTGGGGCAGGGGTCTCATGTTTATATCCAGTGTACAGGCTTTACTGATGTTCTTACTATATTATAATGTTATGTAACTTTAGGGAAAGACATTATACTTGAGGACAATCCAGGCATATGTTTCTTTTTTCTTTTTTTTTGGTTACTAAAATAGAAAGAGCATGAATTGCGTTTTCCCTTAAATGTTAAAGGATAACCTTCTCGAACAGAAGCTGCAAAGAAAAACTATAAACTTGCCAATTTCTAATCCTAGTGTTTTGGGTTTCTCTTCACACTACACAAACACAATTCTGTTTTGAGCAGTCAAACAGTAAACTCCTATATGAGTTTGCTCACTCGGGAATTGGGAAATACAAACTCCATACGCCATCTCTCTCAGTATCACAATTCTCTGAAACAAATGACTGATAAACAGGAAACAGAGACACAGGAAGCACTGTGAAACTGAGGAGTGCAGCGGTGTAAACCAGACCAACAAACCGTGGTAAATACATACACGCGCAGACTAATGCAAGTGCGACTATAGAGATGAGGGAGTTAGGGTGATTAATAAAACAATCTAAATTTCTAACGCATGAAAGGGTTTGAATTTGAGAACAAAAACAACAGCTAATGTAGCTCTAACCTGAAAACAACATACTATAGTCTGAAGATTTTTAAACTCCCAAGACAAAAGATGATTTTAATGCTACACAGTTTGGGAACTAATGTGTTTTTTTTTTTTGTTTTTTTTTTGTGAGTGTGATTATATGCTGTAGCTTTCACACTCCTGCCCTTTGCTTAAAACGGTTCTCACTGCATTTGGGTCGTGTGGTTAACATGTCATGGTGCCATGTTTGATTTCCTCATGCATTTACCTCCATTTGTACACACTGAAGAGGAAGAAGTGGAAATAATGAAATATAGGAATCTAGGAGAAAAGGGGAAGCTTCAGTAACAGAGCCAGCCCAACCGAAAAAAAAAACAAGGCCAAGAATTATGGAGAAGTGACAGAAAGGGAAGCACAGACAGGGAATTGTGAAGCTGTGCAACTGAAACAGTGTTTTTGTGGAACACAAAAGGTAATTTTTTTTTTTCATGCGCACTACATGGATCAGCAAATATGTCACATGATTCATACAGAAAGTGTACTTCAGTTCCTTTCGGCTCTATTCTGTCCAACTAACTATTCCTTTATTTGAACTAAAATGTTATATTAACCGAAAATGTCATCAGAAGTAACATGTAAAGAAAGAAAGAAAGCCATATTCACTGCTACAAAAGGCCACAAACCACTCTGGGAGAGGCACCCAGACAGAATAGCTCATTTTAAGAGGAAGTTGAGTAAGTGTCAGCTCAAAGATGAAAATGTGTGAGCTCACTATACTGATAGCAAAAGTGCTTCTCTCCATGAACCTGCAAGATACTACTGCTGATCAGTGCTTACATTCTGTCTGGTCTGATCCTGAGAACAGGTTGCTCTGTAGCATTAATATACTAAAATTCCCGCAAATCTTCAGCGACTTAAATCTACTGAAGTCACACAATAAAACCACTGTTCAGATCAAAGTTTTCCAATTTCTGCAGGGCATAAAAATCCTAAATGAAAATAGGAATATGTATCGATCTATAGCAATATGTGGATCCAAATCCTCTCATATACACTGCAACAGCTTCTCACAGTCCCTCTGCTTGTATCGTTCAATGTTTTGTCCAGAGATATGTGACCTAAGCTTGGCAGAAGGAACTAGCTTTGCTGGCGTGCTGAAATCTCTCATGGATTTGGGGAAGTTGTGACTAAACTGGAGATGGGAACAGGAGCTTTTACTTTATATAATGTTTGTCACACATCCTAATTTACCCTTTTTGGGAAGCAAGTGTCAAAACCCACAGGCAAGAGCAAACAAAGAGCATTACACTTGTACAGAGATGAAGAGAGGAGACATTAGAGATTTCATCCTGCTTACAACATGACTCCTGTCATTTCCTGTCACATTAACCTGAACTCTATTAAACAGCACAGAGCAGATTTACAATCACCCTGAAGCATGATATATCTGCAGCAAAATACATTCTGCTTGCAGTGTGCCACCAAACTGCAATAGACCCGCATGTGTAAAACTGGGTGTCAACTATGTTCATTTCAAGGCGCAGCTTCTGTTGTCTCAAACTGAAAATAGCTTTGTACTTGTTGCCTTGGAGCCACACACTTAACCACGGCTTTGCTCAGTGTGAATATGTGCATGTGCGCTTGCACATATGCGACCTTTGATAAGGAGAAAAAAGGCACTGCTTCTTTTGCATTTTTAGGAACTTCAAAACGTTTGACTGTAAAATGGCAGACACATAAGCGACCAACCAATAATTTGTGCATACAAAACAAACTCGGTGCTGTAAACTGTAAACATTACACACTGAGATCAGTTTGTAATCGTTATTTACAAACAAGCACCCAGTTAAGAGCAGCCTTCAATGTTTAGATTACCGATTATACGATTTTTGAGTATGAAGGCCTAAAATGAACTATCTGACATTATGTGATCCTTAAAGTATGCATTTACAGAGAGCGCTTTTTTTTTTTTTTTTTTTTGCATGGTGCCACTGGGAGCATAGCTAAAACTGACAGCGTGAGCCATCACAGTGTGCGTGATTCTGATACTCTTCTCCTTCCTGTCTCACTTATACACTCCTGATTGAATAGCACATTGCAACCCAGTAGTAAATGATGAGCACAGATAGCTACTGCTCCATTACCAAGTTTCTGCATTAATCTGAGAAGCAGTGATGCACTGCAAAGATATAATAGTCACATCCTCTCACACACTGGCTGATTACATCTTCAAGGACAGTGCACACACACACACACACACACACACACGCACACGCACACACACACACACACGCACACACACACACACACACACACATAGCCAAAATTTTAGATTATCTACAGCCTGTATCAAATAGCCTGTTTAAAACCCATTATCCTGCAAAATACAAATCTCTGAACTAAAACATTTTATCTTGCAAACCTGTAACTTGTCAGACTGCTGGAGATAAAGTTCAGCATTCCATAAGGTTTAAAAAAATGTCTGTGTGTGTGTTTTTTTTTTAATATATATATATATATATCTTTAATCTTGAGATTTCCTTCATGTCAATAAATGATTTTTTTGTTCAAATGTCGCTTTTGTATAAAACATTCCTGAAGGTTAAATGAACAATATTTATTCCAGTTCATTTTATTTGATTTGCTGTCCCTTTCTCCTAATGAGGGTTGCAGTGCATGAAGAACGTTATGTTAAGGTAAAATCATGCTGACAGTGTCTCAACGAGAAGTGAAATGACTAATCAATAGCTATCTGTGTGGTGCTGTCAGAGGGAATGACATGTAAACACCGCTGTCCACAATGCACTTTTGTTACAGCCTTTCTATCATTCTGTTCCTGATACAAGCTTCAGTACTTTGTAACCGCTATTTAATGCGGATGATTATAACTGATGCATTTCCATTAAGCACAACACTAAATCTATCACCAGAGCATATATACATATTTACTGATTTCACATCCTACACCCCTGAGCATTTTGCCTGCACAGTTGATGAAGGACTTTTGTTTTTCTGGAAACTTTGTGCACTATGCTTAATAATAATTATGTCAATGGAAGGTCTGCACAAGGATAGTAAGACAATCGTGTGTGTGTGTGTGTGTGTGTGTGTGTGTGTGTAGGTGTAGCTTGGCAGTTGAAGTGAAAGCATGGCAAACTGTGCAGGTGCAGTCCTGTGTTTTTGTATGTATGTGTGTGTGTACATGTAGCGGTGCCTGTCTGGTGTTGCTCCTGAACATTTTATCTCCTCATATGAGTGTTGAAACTGTGTTCTAGCAAGTTCTTCTTAGGAAACTCTTGCACATCCTATTTCAGTTTCCTCTGACATCTTACTTTTTTTTTTCACACTCTCTCTTTTTTAAATTACTACATCTTCAAAGTGTTTGGGGCAAGCTAATCTGGAACTACTGGAGGGGAAAATTCCTAAACTAAAATACATCAAGATTTTAAACAGGCCATCTGCTAACCTCAGCTTAGCCAGGTCCATTCCCATCCACATCACAGACTTTGCTTCTACTTAACCTACTTCATACTCATGCGCTGTTCTGACACTCTCGTACTAAGATAACATGTCTTACGGAGAAATCTCTGTTTCACCCAACAGAGTATCTTTTTCATTTCATGTAATACACTGCTCTGAGACTGCTGACTGTCTTCATCCAGAACACAAAAACTAGTGAAGCTAATGAACATCTAGCCAGGTGTTGAAGATATAGCAAGATAATATTTTTAACAACTAATTTTGGAATTTTTTTTTTTTACAAATAACATGTAGCAAGATGAGAAATAGGTCATAATCTAGTCTATAACTTCTAGTCTATAATTTAAGCTGTGTAGAAATTCAATTGTAGTGCTTAATAAGTACATAAGACAAATGTACTTATTGTAGAATTTTAAGAATAAAACAAGGGAGTCTTTGATACAAAGAAAAAAATGCTTTGAGTTATGCGTGTGTGTGTGTGTGTGTGTGTGTGTGTGTGTGTGTGTTTAACAGTTTCTTATTGCCTGCCTTCTCCTTTCTGTTTCTGAATATGGAGAAAAAGGAACATAAAAATTCTAATCATAATCATCGATGTGCAGAAAAGGGGGACTCAAATCAGGGGCTAAATAAACCACACGTGATAACATGATAATAGTAATTCCACTACTGCTTTTTTTCATAGGTCCAGAACATGTGTGAAAATTAGCCATTACAAATTTACCTCAAGCCACACTTTAACGAAGCACTGGAATTAATGTTTTTTGTCCAAAAAAAAAAAAAAAGTTAGCCACATGCAGCATTACATTTCAAAATTTGTCTTCCTATGAAAGTTTACCCTAAAATTCTCACATCGTATTTTCCTATTCTTCAGCAATTTTAGTGAGCAAGCATGCGTTTTTACACAGTGGAATACATGATTTGATTTTTCATCTGATGGCTCATTTACAACTTCATGGAACACATTTACATTTATTCAATTAGCAGACGCTTTTATCCAAAGCGACTTACAAAGTAGGAAATACAAGCAAAGCGATATATCAAGCGCAGAACAATACAAGTAGTGCTACCATACAAGATTTATAATTGAGTTCTAGAGAAGCAAAGTGCACAGAGTAGAGGTGTAAGAGCCAGAGTAAGTTGGTTTTTAAAAAAAAAATAATGTGGGGTTGGCATTTTTAGGGGTTAGTTAATTGCTCATGGAAGAGGTGGGTCTTTAGCTGTTTTTGAAGATAGTGACAGATTCTGCTGTCCGGATTGAGGTTGGAAGTTCATTCCACCACTGAGGGACGGTTAGTTTGAAGGTTCTGGAAAGGGACCTTGAGCCACGCTGAGTAGTTCCTACTCAGCGTCGGTCGTTCACCAATTGCAGATTGCGTGAGGGAACATAAGCCTCAAGGAGAGTGTTGAGGTCTGTTCCAGACAAGGTCTTGTACGTGAGCATCTTTGGAACAAAATCTTTGGATTATCCTTAAACCTAGTACTTATCTAAATTGGTTTTACTTTCTCCCATATCATAATTGAGGTACTTTATGGTCTGCATCAGATACTGGTTATTGGTGTAAAACTCTTAAGTAAAGGTGATTTAAGGGGCTTTTCACATTGGTCTCACCCACCTGTTGGTTTGTCAGTGCGATTGTTCTGCTGGAGACCTGTGCTGGTAGACAGGTCCTCTGGGACAGGCATGGCCTCCTCTTGCTCTTCTGCCCCCTCGTTAGTAGTGGGGCTGTCCCTCCCTAAATATAAAACACAAAATAACTCTTCATGCTCACATTACCACGCTTTATATATATATATATATATATATATATATATATATATATATATATATATATATATATATATATATACACATACATACATACATACATACATATATATATATATATATATATATATATATATATATATATATATATATATATAGCTACTAGCTAAAAGCTATTGTTTTATATGTGCTGTACTTGTTCCTTTTTTTTTGTTTATTTCCCTGTTTTCCTAGGAAAGTGCTTGCTGCAACATTTGTCTTTAACACAAAACGTTTAATCGGCCTTCTGGATATGACTGAGCTGTTTTAAGAAGTTCACTGTGTAGCAGGATCTGGCTTTGGTGAGGCCTACCACATTCTGGTATTGCATGAAATGGTGCTATACCTGCTATTTGGGACATTTCCTGTGCCTCTTCGGTCTCCATCCTGTGCAGGTACTCTAACAGGAGCAAGTGAAAGAGGGGGGGGGGGGGGGGCGAGACAGACAGAATAAGACAAGCAGAGAGACAGAGTCACAGAAAAGTGTTTCAGTTTCATCAACACCTACTGTTGCAAATGTACCACTCTAAGAGGGGGCGGTTAGTGATTAAAGGGGGAATGCCCTTTCTTTGTGCGTCTCCATCACCCCCTACAATAACACTCCTATTCCAGTATCAGACACCACTGTCCTGCACATTACATTACAAAAGAACTACAGACATTTTCATTACCCTGGCTGACAGCCTGCGTAGACTGAGCAACTGGATGGTGGGCTTCAGGGGTGGGGTGTTGGGAACTCAAGAGCAGCCTTTCAGACCACATTTGTTATTTATTGTTAATTTCCGAGCACATAATCATCCAAAAATGCAAACTGACTGCCGCAAAATTAAGCAGAAAATTAGATGGCCCTGGGTCACGGGGGATGCGGGTGTTTGGCATAGCCAGCTGATTGGCGCTCGTGTTCACTCTAATTTACTGAGCATGCATGGGTAAACCCGGCAGCCCATCTCTCTTTCTCTCTTTCACTCATACACGCTCACGCGGGCTAGCCGTAGACATTGCCTAAACAAAAGGTGAAGTGGACACAGAAATGGAGTGAGAAAGAGAGAGAGAGGTGACAAAGAGGAAGAAAGACAGGGGGAGTAAATGAAAGAGAGAGAGAGCAAGAAAGAGAGGAAGTATGATAGAGGGGGGATCAGAGAAGCAGAAAAAGTGAAAATGTCAACCTAAAAAACATGAGTAAGAGAAATGAAGTGCAAGAAAAAGACAAAAGGAAAAGAAAGGAGTGCTTGAGAATGCAGTAGGC
Source organism: Ictalurus furcatus (assembly GCF_023375685.1). Taxonomy (NCBI): domain Eukaryota; kingdom Metazoa; phylum Chordata; class Actinopteri; order Siluriformes; family Ictaluridae; genus Ictalurus; species Ictalurus furcatus. The sequence goes on along the minus strand of NC_071257.1, from coordinate 17,040,886 downwards.
CGAAGGAGCAGTGCTTCCTTGAGCCAGGCCTGCATATCGAAGGAGTCACCAGTGCTTGTGGCCCCATTAATAATGCAGGGTCCCCTCAGGCCTGCAGCAGATGGGCACAACAGCCTCGGCCTCCTCGCTGCCACTTCAAGATGCTCCCGTTGGAGGTCCGCACCCGGCCCTCGTAGCCACGCAGGGAGAAGTGAAGCTCCCGAAAATAGCCAAGCAAGCTGAAGCCCGCCCCTGGGAGAAGGGGAACCTAGGCCTTCCTGTTTTCACTGACAGATGGCTCCACACATTTGGAACAAATAGCGGGAAGCAAGTTTGTGATCCGTATGTCGCAATGCCTCAGTCTTTCTGTAAATGACTCCACAGCAGCACACAGACCCTAATTAGACCAAGGTGTATTTGTAGAGAAAGAGGTGTGCATGTGTACTGGGAGTGAAAGTTAAAAGTTAGACTAGGTCAGTTCATGTTTATGTGCTGATCTTCAAGCACACTGCGGCTTCTTGGCAGAACAACTTTTCTGACTGCACACATGTGTGTGATTGTGTGCGGGTGTGTTTGCGTGTATTTAGTCAGTATTCCCATTGTGCCCCCTCTTCTGAGTAGCTGGTGTTAAGGGAAATAGTGATGCTCTGGATAAAGGAGGGGGTGGAGACATTAATATTTCTCATGACGGCATATTCTTCAGTACTGGTGTAGGTCTGGAAACTGCGTGTCAATTCATCTACACTTATGGGCGTACAAAATGTAGGAAATGATTGATTGTATTTTCATGGTTTCATTTTTCTATTTCAGAACAGTGTATGTACTAAAGTACAATGTTTTTTCATTCATTTAATGAGACCATGGTTTAAAAACGTAAATTCAGGAATACACAGCACAATTTAAATGTTAAAATTCCACGTGAGCAGCCTATAAAGAACACGCTTAAGTAAAAAGATGAATGAGCCTGTAAATGTGAGTTTTTCTAAAAGTTCTAAAGGTTTTCAAATTACAGAGCAAATCTCTGTCTACCAATGATGATAGTGTTACCATGCTTCTGGGAAACCTGCCCAAATAATTTAGATCTGACTACACACACTTTTGTACTGTAGGTGTTAAAGTATTGATATTCGATCAACGGTTACAGATCACTCATGATTCATGTACTTCATTTCATGAATTACTGGAACTGGAGCAACTGTATAAACAACTATGTTTTATTTCCTAGTACATTTCATATAATAGAGGGGCAGAAACTCCAGTCATAACCTAGTGAAGACACTATTTCAGAGAATAGGAAGTTCATGGAATGACTTAGTGTGCAAGTTGCCTCTGAAGACATTATACACTGACCTTTATCTGAAGAGACAGTTAATAAAAAGTTATGGTACTGGAATATAACCCTTTTATATTACTAACCATTAAGGCTGTCCTCTGCATGTGCAAGTGTGTGTAGATAAGATGACGTTGCTACTATAACACAATCGACAGCTAACTTTGCTGAGAGTCAAGAGATGTACTTAACATGTTGACAGTAAGAAGACTTTAAGCGCTGTTTGTAGAGACAGAGAGAGAGTGTATGTTTGGAAGGAAGAGCAAAGCAACGCAACAAAGAAGCTCAAGCAGAGCAGGGTGGAGACTGTGAGGTGCAAAACCGTTAAACAGACAAAATGACATGGCTCAGGTCAGAGGAATTCAGAGGTGAGAACGACTTTACTGCTCCACTGGTTAATTCGGCTCAGGATTAAAATATATCAAAATAATCTGGATCTGAGGAATCCTTATATCAATAAAGTTTATGTAAGGGTGGAATTATGGAATTTTTGCTTTGGCTGAAACTAAAAGGATATTACATTTACTGTACTGAAAAAAGTCTGGTAAATTCCATGTTTTCTAAAAACATCTGCTGAATAATATATCAGGGATATTCCTGAAACTCCCGAATGTGTTTACAGACATCACAAAATTAGCTGCTGTCTCACTGTACTTTTATGCAGGTGATCCAGATCCAGATGAGGTGTGTATATGAAACCATTTCATTTTTAATTCTATCAAAAAAGAAGGCATGTATTTTGTATTGTAAGTAAAAATGTCCAGGTACTATAATTTAATAGTATTTAGTAATATGTGTATAGTCCCTGTTAATGACAAACAAATGTGTGGGGTTTTTTAAAGTTAGAATTCCAGTTTTTAAGTTTCTGATAATAAATATTGACTTTGTCGTTACCATTCAGAAATGTAAGCCCTAAATTGAGTAAATGTGATTGTGTGATATTTTTAATTCCGAAGTATGTATCTAACTGCTGATGCATGTCCACCCCTTACAGAAATTGGTGCATTTCTAAAATAAATCAATCAATCAATAAATAAATAAATAAATAAAAACAGTGACAAGCTTCAGAGAAATGATGGGAATTGGTGGGCTTCTGAGCTAAAAAAAAATAATAAATTAATAAATAAATAAATTACTAACCCTTTCTAATTAGCCAGGACCAGCCAAGTTAGTAACTAAGGAAGGACTGGAATAACTAATTCTCTGACTGACTGGTCTTGCATCAGTGGGGATTTCAGCACAGTGCTGGACGTACTGATCTCTATCAGTCTGAGATGATGATGATGATGATCTGCAGCTCACAGCTTTCACTCAAATAAAACTCCAGCACAGGCTCATTTACATCTGCTCCACTTCACTACACTGGCCTTCTCAACTTCATCTCTCTCTCTCTCTCTCTCTCTCTCTCTCTCTCTCTAGTTTAATTACACTTTTTTTATTTGTCATTTTTATCTTTGTGACATTTTATACAAAAAATATACCATTACCCATGTTAGTTTATATAGCCTAAAGTTCGTATAAGGTTGAGTTGTTTTTCAGTGCTTTAACAGGGAAACTCCTGATTCAAATATGAAATACAGCAATCGGCATAATCCAAAAAGTGATGAATAGTTTCTTAGCTTGAAAACTGAAGCAAACGGGGTAGGTTTTGTTTTAATACCTGACCCCCCCACACCCCCCCACCAGAAAAACATGAGTAGTGCATTTTTTTATTCATATCTAAAATACACCCATTTTAAATATTAAATTAATCAAAAGCACTGAACATAAGATATTAAGAAGTATTAGTCCCGATTACCGGGTGCGTACTTTTGTTTTTAATTTTTCGTTTCTTGGGACTGTATCTACACGGACATGAAGTTAGTTAGACAGAGAATGTTAAGTTCTCACAGAAAGGATAACGAGACCAAAATTAGGCATCGTGATGGCTGTCCCACGAGGGGAAAACATGCAAATCATTCATACTTTGCCTATTGTTTTTTTTTTTTTTTACCTTCTTTACCTATTTTTGCCACACATGAATTCTCACTGGTTATATTTTATGGATCAATATGTTGCTCAGTTGGAACAAATGTTATTCCAGGATAACAATTAAGATAATAATTAGTAGGCTATTTTTTTTAATGTTCGAGGATGTGCAAATATACTAGACGTAAAATTTAATTCATATATTAATTAGTTGATCGGTGAAACGAAATACAATAGGAAAAAAAAGAATAGAGAGAGAAAGAGAGAGAGAGGGGGGGAAAAGTGTCTCTGTTCTTGAAGGGTGTAAAGAGCGGAAAGAGCAACAGGTGCCTCAGTATGAGGCGCTTCCGAAAGTAAAGGGCAGCATGTCTCTCAGCAAAAATTATTTCAAAAATGAACAAGTATAACGAAAATATATGTTTTCGACTTTGTGTGTAATGACTGTTATGTAATTCGAGCAAAAGAAACAAGTTTTGAATCCAATCAATCGGTTGGATCTAGGGACACGATTCCTCTCTGGAAAACCAGAAGGAAAATGTCGCCTATTCATATCCAAAAAAAAAAAAAAATCACATCCCAACGTAATCCAAATCTGTCCACTGATGATTATTTTGTAACCAAGGTAAATAATTGTAAACTAATGGAGAACACTGAAACTTGTTTTCACTACTCCACGCTGTAAGCGTCTGGGAGAAGTGAAGCGCACCTGCTGTCTACTTTAGGACTAAAGTTTTCCACTATGCCCGCTCTTTCTCAGTCTCCTAGAACAACTTTATTTCGACTTTGACCCTAAACTGGCGCACCTGAGTGTGTGAGAGTGTGTGCGGGTGTTTGAAAGCGCGGTGGAGTTGATGTCCATACCTGTTAGTCCTCGGCTCGGGTGCAGTATGAAGCTGTTCCAGGCGCGCACCGCTCCATGTGGCGCAGTCCGAGGCGGCGCGGCGGCGCTGGGGATGCGCGGTCCCTCCCCTCCTCCCCACTGCACTTCCTCCTTCCAGCCCAGCATGCCTCACGCGTCTGCAATCAGCCGAAACCTCCCGCAAGCTTTTATTTTCCACAGGCCGTGCGGCTCCCGCAAGCCCTTGGCACCTCGTTTTGCGTCGTGCCAGTCAAACAGGACGACCAGTAGAATAGCGCTGGCAGCCGTGCATGAGATGGGATGAGCAGAGTGGACCCTTCATGGGTTATTCATTTAGTTTCTCTAGAGAGAGACTGCACTGAGGGTCTCTTCTTGTTACCTGCTTTTACTAACAATGAGAATATAGGCTATATATAATATATTACATAATTTCCCAGAAGGTTTTTGGAGCATAACGTTTTATGGCTGAACTGTCACTTAACCTAATATTAATCACAAGCCTCTCTTCAATGTGAACTCCATAGTCTTCACTGGACATCTCCATCAGCAGGTATCGTTCCTATATTTTACTTATACTGTATGTAAGTCATAATGTGTTAACAAGCAATGTTTGTTCCTCAACCTATTTTTCACACTCACTTCAATACGATGACTTCATATGTGCTGGGGTTCTGGTTTTGTCTGTCTGTCTCAGTTCAATAGAGGTGTGTCATCTGTCGTCTGTAGGGGCTTCACTGGAACTTGTGCAATGCTCCAACAAAACCAGCTCGGTAAATTCCCACACTATTCATTTTATATATATATATATATATATATATATATATATATATATATATATATATATATATATATATATATATATATAAAATAAGGAATTTAAAATCAATTTCCTTAATACGCTGTAGTGTAATGAGTACCCTGAAGCCAGAAATGAGGTCATGTGACAACTGATTCTCTATTATTCTATAGACTGCATCTAACCACATGACCTCTTTCACACACTCCTTTTGTTAATGTCTACACACTACACACTACAGATATGATTAATTGCTCCAAATTTTATATAAAATCTAAATTAAAAAAAAAAAAAAACCCTCACATTAAGCAAAACAATATTTAAAATAATACCGTTTTATGTAGCCATTTTAGTTTCCAGTCATATTAAACACACCGATTCTGTTCCGTGATCTCATGATCAACATCCTCGGACACTTCTTTATTTCTATTACAAAACTAATAATTTGAGTCAAAATGGATTCACTGATGATACTGCTGCCAATTATTCCACAAGATATCATTTTTGCATTAATATTTATAGAACTTGTCAATAAATAATGAGAATGGGAGCAAGTTGGTGTAAAATAAATAGACTCATTTCATTCCCATGTTTTGTCATTATTATTGTAAATGATGTTTCCAGTACACTGCTTTGTGGCTATGGAAGGCAATAAGCCAGTTGGAGAACTTTTCTCTCCCAGTGATCCTAATGTTTGACCCTCCCAGGTTGCAGTTTGAGCTGCTGAGTCATGTGTAGTAGAACGCTGCTCTTATCTCCAGTCAGCCAGGAGGACTTTCACAGGCAGTTGGTCTATGTGAGTGAGGAAACATGGATGATATTGGCCTCCTGCTGCAGGATTACCTGGTCTGGTGTATGCTGGGTAGGTTCACTGGATGATTACTGAATATGTTAAGAAGTCTTATGAGCACTGTCAATGCCAGTGGATATCATGGTTTCATCTTGGCCTGTAACTCTGCAGTATGGAATTGTGGTGTATGTCCACTCCATAGGACAGAGGGCAGACAGAGGGAATTCAAACAGGGGGCATGACTCAGCAAACTGTACTCCGACTCCAATCAACACTACCAGAGCTGAAAGGGTGCTTCCAAACCAGAGAGATATCAACAAATCCCACTGACTCAGCATAAATGACTGCGTCTGAAAGGTCAGGAGCATGAGAGGAGATCAGGACATGTCCTTAAAGTATTCTGCATGAACACTTAATAGAGCAACAGATACACAAGAGTGACTAGTCTATTCACCCCTTTTTTTATGTGTAAGAAAAATTCTGACCCAAAATATATCATTTCTATGTTATAGTGAAACAAATCAGTCAAAACCTCCAGACTACAATCTATGATGCCAAAATTACACAAAATCTCTTTGAATATTTAAGGAGCCACATCAAACAATTTCCTGGACAATAAATGTTTTCAAACAGCATAAATACAACAAAAATTAACCAATATGAAGAGATTTGTAGTATAATACCATCAGTGGCTAATGTCTAGTGTTCAAACAAATAATGGATTGGATGGTTAAGTTATACACATACTTATTTCTTCAGCTTTTTTATTATTATTATTATTACTATTATTATTATTATTATTATTATTAAACCATGGCTCACTGTTGTACCAACATTATAGTTGGCCTTTTAGTCACAAAGTCACTATATACTATATTGTAAAAAAAAAACCACATGGATTTAAAAAATGTATTTGCTTCTGAAAATGTATGAACTACATTATATGAACTGTATAGAAACACACTCATATATGTTAACCATAACATCTCATCAGATTCATCTCAGATTGATGTAGTGGTTAAAACTCATTAGCTCAATTAAATGAGTACCAATTATGTATAGACTGATAGAAGTGAGCAGTCCATTGTTATTTCATGGATCTTTAAGCAGCCCATATTTTAGATGCTTAAACAACTTGTAATCCATAATTGATTTAGATGCATAAGTTTGAAGTGTTCAAGATTGGTAATCACATTAATAGTCAAATTTATTTAAAATCTCAATCTGGAGCTTCACGTTCTTTGGGAATACATTATGCAGCAAGATGTCAGAGTAAATTAAATTCCCTTGTGCCCAGTAAAGTGTCAATTCCCTTATGGTAATCATCTACTGGAATGGATGTGTCAGTAGAAGGAGTCGGGCATGCCTGACATTTACCCTCTTTATGGACAGATGACAGGGAAAAAAAATCAAGTAGAGGCAGAGAAATTAATCTTTCGTACGAGTGAATATGGAAAAGCACTAAAAGAGTGTTGAAGAATCAGCCATTATATTTGTGACCCCAACATGAAAATTAAGCCAGGGATAGCAAGAAGACCAAGAAATATGAGCAGGGACATGAGAGGATACCCGAGGAAGAGAACTACACATACACATCTGTTGGAGAGGCAATTGTTTTGATGTGAATGATGCTGCACAATATTATCATGGCCCAATAATCTTTATATGGTTGCTTCTAACTGTTTGGCTGTTGTTGTTTTTTTGTTTTTTTTTAAAAATGAGTTGGAATTATAAATATATTTACAAGTGGCATACCCTAAGCAAAGGCTTAAGATTGGACAAAGAATGAATGAAGAATAAATTCATATGTTACAGGACACTAAATATGCATGAAGTTAATAAAAGAGTTGGAATATATGAGAAGATAAAACAGATTTCACAAAAAAGATTTCAAGTCAATTTAAAACCTTTTCTCCATACTGCAAACTAAAAAGAGTATTTAAAAAAATTAAACAAAACCTGAATATCACATGTAATGTTTTTTTTTTTTTTCTTTCTACTCAGTCACTGGCTAACCAACTAATATTGAAGCTGTAGGAATTATTTGGGGGGGGGGGGGGGTGGAAATAAAAATCAAATACACCCCAATAGTAGTTGATCAGCACAGGAGATACATAAGCAACAGAAAACTGACTTCTAAGATCATCAAATATCATAAACTACTGTTCAGAAAAGTAGTTTAGAAAATTTTTAGTTATGTATTTTTCCTTTTATAGATAACAGTATATGAATTAGCATGGAGGTCATGAGCAAAAAAGGGGAAATCACATGAATGTCTATGCTGACTATAGTTTGCTTTCATTTAATGAGACTAAATGTGATTTTGGTATTTGTGTATGCAGTATGCTTTTGCAGCCAAGGGAATTAACCTACTGCACATGTTCCCAACCCTGGAATACCCCCTGTCCTACACATTTGAGTGTTTTCCTGCTCTAGCACACCCTCTTCAAATCAGGGAGGGCTGTTAAGTAGCTGATTAATTGGATCAGGTGTATTTGGAAGACACTAAAATGTGTAGGGTAGGGGTATTCCACCACCAGTGCTGGGAACCTGACCTAGTGTATAAAGAAGTATACTTTTATTTCATATATATTTAGTTTGGGTGATCTTAACTATTTAAAGGGGCTCTCATAGAATACGCTCTGATTAAGAAAAACTCTACTTTAAAGGATCTACTAGCAGGAGAAGCTGAGGAACCTAAGAGGGCATAGGGCGGGCAATCCTTAAGTGCATGTACTGTAATATTGAATAATGCTGTGTAAATCCCCATCCCTGATTCCTGCTACTTAACCCTTTCATGCATAGTGGTCACTACAATGGACAACTGTTCAAAAGCCATTTTCTGGCTATTGCAAGGATTTCAACTGCATAACAGCCACTAGAGTGGACATTAATTCTTCGTTTGAACACATGCAGTCCACTGGAATGTGTGAAAAATGTATGTAAAAGTAAAATTAAGGTTAAATATTATTTTTATGCCTAAAGAAGAGTAAAAACAGAGAAAAAAAATTGATCAGGATTTCATAGTTCATGCATGAAAGGGTTAATTATACAAATGAGAACGTATTTGTTTTTAGTCATTATTGCACTGCAAAATAAATAAATAAATAATTTAACTTATTAATAAAAGAGGTGCCAGGTAGATACTGTAATTTTAAACTGTAATTTTGTAATTTTAAGCATAAACTGTCATTTTGTCAAATAACATTGTACTGTATTTTTAAATAGTTAGAAAAACTGTATTTTTTATATAACTCCATTTTGGTAGCAGTATATTACTCTAAAAACACTAATAATATCAGTTTTATATTTATAATTCCTTTCAAACTTTCATTCCTAAATGGACATCTTAAATAAATTTGAAAGAGGTATGGGATGCTGCTTTTGGTGGCTTTACTGGAGTAACACTAATAACACTGGATGTTTTACTGTCTTATTACAATATGGTCACAGCAATTTTACGGTAGCTGCACAGTAAGGTCATTTGAAGTGGTATAATCTGCTAGTACTGTAAAAATATATTTTTTTTCCAGAATACCACACCAGCTGCAATATCGTACTTTAAAACACATTTAATCCTATACCCCAGCACTGTCGAATTCTCAATTCTGAACAGAAGCAGAAGCTGCGAGGCAAATTACAAGATTATAGTAATGTGCTCATTCTAACATGTTATAGTACAATGTGCCATTCGGTAACAAGAAAAATGAAAGCGCTGGCCAACCTGCTATGGCATAAGACGAATAAAGCACTTCAGGACATGTTGTTTTTAGAAAATAATAATCATCTTTGCTGTGGTAACACATTACACTACCATATCATTGATTAGTTTCCTATAACAGCACACTCCAGTATGTTTTATTCTTGTGTTTCATTCATTGTGTTTTACTCTTTCTGTACATATTGTTTTCAAACATAGTATTTTTCTACAGTAAAATACTATATGTCAAGGTAGCAGTAGGTAGATTAGCTATATTTCTGATTAAAAGTTAAAACACTTTGTTTATAAAGTAACCATAAAAATAAAAGCATCATAAAGCAAGAAAGGGGAATTAGCATAAAATAAGTTATTTATTATTTAATAAAATAGAATTTATTTTCCTACTTCTCTTTATTATAAACCTGCATGATGTTAATTAATACATGAGACCTTCGGTCTACTAGAATATATATTAATGCAGTGGTTCAGGTTTTCGCATGCGGTGACTGTTGTGTCTTCTCTGTTAAATTTGTCAAAGCTCATAATGCTTGGAGAACGAGAGCTCGGAAAAAGCATTTTGTATCTAGTGAAAGGAGATGCAGTGGTGAGGCCCCTCCAAACCAAACCCAGGCCAGTAAAACGTCCACAGCCCCAGCGTGGACGTTAGTTATCTTCTAACCACATCTCCATCTCTGGAAATGGTGTGGACCGGCCTGTTCCCTCCACGGCTCCACTCTCTAACTAACAGACAGAAACTACAAGCTAAGCAAGCGGCTGGAGTGTGCAATATCCATAATAGCATCAACAGGATCAATAATAGCACCCAACACATACTAAAATTAGTAAAGAGGCCTCTTTTTAATACATCATTCCTACATATGCTTTAGTAGCGTATACAGATGAACAATAAGTGAATGAACTCATTTATTACTGAATAAAACTTTTCATGGGTTCTGTTATACTACAAACTGTAAGGCCGACCACATTTTAACTTAAAAAAGTTAAAACTTTGGTGAAGGGAAATCATCCTTTAGATTACTGTATGTTTGGGTATGTCAACTGAGCGAAATCCTGAGGGGTTTATAGCACAGAAATGAAGGTTACTGGGGGGGAAACAGGAAACCAGAACGTTCCTACTTCCTGTCAACAGGTGAAGCTACACTGCCTTTTCTCTTTTATTCTCCAACCACAGTTCTTGGGGTGTAGAGTATTTCAGAAAGTCTTTTTAAGAAACAGCAGCTATTTCTTCATAGTTTACCTATTGCCGTATAGACACCCTGAGACAGAATGAAACAGCAGCAAAGTTGAGTGAAATTGTTGCAACATTTTGTTATCGCAAATTATTGAGTAAATTCGCTGAGGAAGTCACAATATGTAAATAGGACTTTTACATAAGAGAACAAAATGCAGGCATCACACTGTGATGCACACACACACACACACACACACACACACACACACACACACATACAAAAGTGCAACACAATGAAACATTCCTCCATATTCACAGAATGTCTCATCTGAATCAAAGGAAATGATGCTAATGAAGCATCTTATTATTCTGAACTAGTCTGTGCCATCACATCATTAAAGATCTATTCACAAATACAGACTAGATTTCTTGAAAAGCAACATTTTTTACTCCTCCATTTGGAGGCTATTCCATTTTTGTGTATTAAGACTTTGAATAAATGGGAGGTGTAGGAGCTTTAGGCTGAAGGAAAGGATTGCCCGGTTTGACAGTGATGAGCATTCTGGACAGAGGGGCCTGCCGACCATAGGATGATGGTGTTGAACTGCTCCTAAAAATTACACAGATCACCCAAATTTAGTTACAGTCAAAACAGCAGAATATTGATGCTGACACATTATACACATTATACCTTTTAGTCTCAGGAAATAACAATCTAATAAAAAATACATGAAGCCATGTACCTTCTCTAAATGTTATACATTATTTAGAATCCAAACAGAAGATCAGTTGCATTTTAAAAAGTCATTTACAAAGCCTAGAGGAACCAAAACAAAAATGCTTGTTACAAGCAAAGTTAAGAGGAAGCTCTTAAGGTGCTAACTGGTCCTCTTTTTCTGCTATAAGGGAAAGCTGGGAGGGCTGCTTTATCAGCAGAGGAAACAGATTTCAGAGGCGAGTCGCTCCAGGAAAATGGATCTGGGTCGACTGAAAACCACGATTACCACCAGCAGCTCAGCTCAGCTCTGGATATGGCCATCTGTGGAAGCCTTCTCCAAAAGCCGGTAAACCAGCTCTTCTGAGACCCAGTTAGGAAACACGTTTTCACAAAAAAACAGTCCCTGGGTGAGGAGTTTGGTTTTCCTCTAGTGCCTCTTTTACACATTGCCTCCTCCTTCTTCCTCTGTACTCAAGCTGCACATGGCTCAATCCTACTCATTCTGAAAGTTGAGGACGTTTTACCGTTGATGCTGACACTGAAAGGGAGGGAGACCGTTGACCTGAACTACCCCAAGTATGGGGCACTCTTTAACACTAATGCTCGTAGTGGTACTTTTTGCAGTTCCTCATTTGAATGATTTACAAGTTCCTTTTCCATCTGTCTTCATCTCCTAATTCCACACATTTCAGCATGCTTTGTGGAGTGATGACTTTGTCAACCCTTGCACTTAAATCATCTTTTGGTGTCTTAAACCTACTATGTGGCATCTCAGAACTCTCCAATAAAGAAGGTAGTCCAAGAGTTGTAAATTTAAGCCAGCCACAGAATTTGTCTTTCAAACAATAAGGAACATGAGAGGGTGTTATACAAAGCCGTAGACGTCACAGTGGAGCGAATAGTGAAACTGACTACCTAGGGCCTCTAAACCAGGGGCTCTTCAGGGGGTCTTTTTTCAGCCAGGGATCTTTTTAACTGTGAAAATATTTCACAGACCCCCCTCAGTACAGATGTATTTTTTAAACATAATCCAACTTTTCAAATTTTAGGCTCATTATTAAAATGTGGCTATTTGCTGGAGCCATAGAGCTTTTTATTCCTGGACTTTCTTTGTTTTTGAAGTTTAAATTAAACCCATTCAGTGCATGTGATCAGTCAAACAGGCTAATAAGTATATTATGGGTTGTGATTTCCACCACTGCAAGAAAAAATAATAATTTGTGGACCCCCCGGCTATGTTTCACAGTCCCCACTTTGAGAACCATAGCGCTAGATTAAAGAGACCCTGAAGTGAACAGTACTAAAGAATGGGCCTGATAGAGCCCTATGTTTGCAAAGGGCACAGAATTTCCTAAAAGACCCCGGCATCCAGCTATGTTTGTAAGTTTTTCTGACAAAGACAGAGAGAGAGAAGAGACCTACATAAGAGAGAGGAAATAGAGAACAAGAAAGAGACAGAGAGGAAATGGTAACTGAAAAATTATCCGCTATTTAATATTTATTTGATTACAACTATTATTATCAAATAATGATCTCCTGCATTACTTTGCATACAGGTTTTTTTTTTTTTTTTTTTTTTTTTTAAATAATAACTGTGTCTCATCTGAGGCAGGTGCAACATAACTTGAAAAGCACTGACTGTGTCAGGTCTCTCAGGAAAGCAGTATGAATATACTGCATTGCTGCCACCTGCTGAGCTAACACTGTGTACACACACTGGGAAGTGTGCAATGAAAACTTACCCCGCCTCATTTTTGCTCAACAAAATAAAATGAAAATGAACTAACTTTGGTTATCTGTTTGATGTTTCATATTAAATAGCAGAATGATATGCTAAAACAATGCAGAAAAAAAAAACCTTAAAGATGCCATATCCTGTAAAGCCTACAAAACATAGTATAATGGTACATAATGTACTGAGTAACTATATCTTATTTGAATGCTATTATAATGTATACAGTCATGTTTGATACAGATTGTTTTGAAACAGGTGTTTGAAACAATGAATAGATATTTATGCTCCTTATAAACCAAGTAAAATAATTTACTGTATTCATCTTATACTGTATATACAGTAGTAATTTGATTCCATTATTATTTTATTTATTTATTTTTTGACAAATAATCTTGGAGTTATTCTATTTGTGCCTTTTTATGAAATTACCTTTAAGTGATTGCATTCAGAGAAAAAAATAGTATATAAAAAAATAGTATATAAAAAAATAGAAAAAATAGTAATCGTGCTTCTTCCAACAATATATATGATTAGGAATTTTACTTGTTTCAAATATACTGTATGTAATTATTTCCATTTCAATGACCTTCTAAATGGGTTTATACAGCCAAAGAGAGGCTTCCTATGTGAAATATATATAGATTAGGTCTGGTATCATAATGCATATTTCAGAGTGAAATAGTGAATGGATTATGACAATAACTTTAGCCTAAAATCTGCAAAAGTATAGTTTAAAACATCCAAAAACATGTTTTTTTTTTTTTTGTCAAAATGTAGACTTTTTTTAATGAATTGTATGTTATAATGTATAGCTTTAGATTCCAGTACAGTTTTCCTGATTATATTTGTAGCATAATAGCATTTCTATGCTTTTAGACAGTACTCACGTGCAATGTGATATTTTCCAGATATACCATTTGTGTATGTTGAATGTGTGGTATACTATGTATGTGCCTTACCCTGTAGTCTGATGAGTGAGCATTGAAGAAGGCTGGCTGGTGGCTACGGTGTGTGGTCTGTCGTGTAGAGCTTTCCCAGTGTAACCAGGAATAGTGGGACGGCTTTAATAAGACAAATCACATATAACACATACATAAACTCAACCAACTGAAGTTGCACAGAATGAGGAGATCCAACCTCCCAACCCAGCCCCCCCCCCCACCCCCAACACACACACACACACATTGTAAAGCACATTGAGTGCCTATAAAAACACTATATAAATATATATAAGGAATTTTTATTTATTGTTATTATTATGCTGTGTTGGAGCCATGTTAGTTAAAACAGCTTTGTAGTTATAGATTATGTTATATTCCATTACATCCATGTACTGTACAAATATCCACTGCTCACATACTGGGCTGTGGGAGTGTCAGGAGGTAAGACGGTACGCCTCACTGTCAGTGGGATGAAGTCTTTCTCTGGGATTTCAATATTGTCCATGTTCTCAGAGCCAATCACACCACTGTGCAGGACAGTAACACATAATAGCAACCCTTAGATCATATAAAGACAGGGTGTCCCTAAAGTCTCAATACATAGGGGAAATGAAAACTTTTTACAAAATGTCTTCCAAAATTTTTATAGTTTATATTCTATATTTTTCAGGTAGCCTTTAAGAATGCCTTTGACAAAAGAAGAACGTATTGAAATCACTCTCATGGTGGGATCATTAAACTGTCGCAAGACTGCAATGGACATGCAATTACATGCATAACATCAGATATGTTAACACAAGTTCATGAGTGGGAGAGATGACTCAGTGTGTGTTTACAAAGACATGGCAATCATGTAGAGGATGCTTTGTAAATAAAGTTACATTTTGGTTAAAAGGTGTTCATTTCCCCTATGTACGGAGACTTTTGGGACACTCTGTATAGGCATTTTCCTAATTTTTCTGTCAAATTATATGGGCAAACATTTTGTAACCACTTACCAATATAAAGGAATTTGTCCTGATTTTGGACATGGGCTGGTGCTGTTTAAAAATAAATTATTTCATTAAAAAAAAAAAGAAACTTGTGATTGCATATTTGTCTGTGTTAAAAGTTCAGTGTCACAGCACTAAGGAATAATATCTTACCAAAGGATTGCTAATGGAAATGTGTTATGGAAATTTTAAATGAGATTTTAAGGTGACTTGTACCTTCAAGAGGACCAGGGGAGTAACCTGGCCTGGGCATTCGGGACTGTAGCCCCGAAGATTTTTTCTTTAGCATCTAATAATTCTCCACTTGGAGCGGTTTGTCACTACATAACTGAACGATGGTAAAAGAAGATGCCGGTGTTGTAATTTTTTATTTTCAGTGAATGGAGGCGAGACCAATCAGACAGAGTTTACAAGAAACTACGTGGAAATATTGGCTGACAGTTCTCAATCCTGCCACAGACTAGCTCACAGCCAGTTCGTGTGAGGGAAAAATGGATACATGCTTTTTTTTTTTTTAACTGTAAAGGGGTTGAAACTGAAACATAAACATTCTCTCATGCTGAGCAGAAAAACAAGGTGTGTAAATGTCTATATGAGTTCCAAGTTACATCAACATGATATGTGCAGAGCATAAGAACAGCTAACCTACTTCACATGATTAACAGTCTAGGTAATGCCCCTGAAGATACTACAAAAGAAATGTACTCTGTATTTTGATGTAGGCTGTATTAGAGAGAACTCTTTCAGTTCTATCAAATACAGCCTGCGGGCAAGAAGTGAATAAGTGAGAGAATTTGTTATTTCAGTTATGTTGCTAAAAGAGTTCAGTGTAAAATTCTGTTATAACACATTTTTACAGCAGTTACTGATGGACAATTAATGGTTCATTTTTCTATGCAGGCTCATTATACAAGACAAATAACATCAATTAATAAGAAAATTTAAATATTACACAAATCACTTACAAACTGAAGGGCTTCTTCACATTATATGAGGCACGGATTTGATGCCTATTCCAATGAGGTCCAATTGTCTTGAAGAAAATTCAAGGAAGTAAATTGAGCAGGAAAAAAGGCATACATATATACATGATATTGGATACACATGTGCTTACTGAATGGAAAACTAACCTGCCATAGTTCAGGCCTGCTATGGTATCTCTTCAAAGTGAAGCGCTGGCTTACAGGGTCTGCCATTTTCTCCAGAATACACAGTGGTGGTTTGAGTTTAGAGTCCTGGTCTATATTCTCATAACCTCTATAATCACCAGAGTATCGCTGATATTATGCATAGATTAAAAAGTGCCTTATAAAATTATTAAAGCTGTCCAATGGCACAAAGCTGAATGTCTGTCTGCTCTGGTATGTAAATATATACAAGTTTATTTCTTTTACAACTTATTTACTAACAAGTAATTAAGTACTGAATTGACTATTGAGGAATGTGCAAGAAATGACAGATGGAAAAGTGCAGAGCAATGCTTGCTCTGACAGGCAACATCAGAGATACTTAACCTTTGAGCTTCTGATGTGTAGATGTAACGCAAAGCCTTGTCCATCAATTTAGGCGGAACAGAGGTACATGTATCCTAGATGTGTAAAAAAAGATGGAAGGTGCACAATATGATGCCCAATACAGGAACTATGAATACACTGGATAATGCAATAGATAAATGTCATCTATGTAATTAGGTGTAGTTCCAACCTACCTACCAAGCATTCACACAATAGTTCAAACTAAATATTACAGCATGAAGAGCTGCTTGTATAACAAATAGGGACTGCTAAGTGAACAGCGCTCTCTCCGACCTCCCAACACACCTGAGCCAGGCATCTAATGTGTCCTTGATAGCTTGTTCCAGGTTTGTCATGAGCTGGGAGAGAACAAAATAGGACGGTCACTGAAGACACTAATCTAATCTAAGGATACTGGGGGTGAGCTTCTGTATACTTCCGGAAAATCCATCCTGCATCAGAACAGTACCACGTAATTACTATTGCCCCCCTCTAACAACCCCACCTTCACCCCTACCCTCTTCAGATCTTCACATCCCAGAAGACTGGTGGAACCTGGATCAGGTCTCTCCCTGCTGCTGTGGTCTTGTAAGACAAAACATGCAGAATAAAAATGAATGACTCTGACAATTACACAGTTATTTATAATAGTTAAATCTCTTATGGAGGGTAAATAGTAAGGAATAAAATACTTTGGGACATACTCTTATAGGAAATACTAATTTCTTCACCAGTATGTCCTTATTTCTCCCACTTTAATTAAGTTCATTTCAAATCACACACACACGCACACACACACACACACACACACACACACAGAAGGTACAAAATTCCAGAAGACTCTCCATTACAAAGTGCAACCACTGGAGACTCCTTCCATAAATAATTTAAAAACATTAAATAAACATCTGAAAACTTCTACGATTATTTTTTATTTGTTAAATAACAATACATTATTTTAATTGGTTTCTTATTAAGCCTACATTATGTAGCTCGTCCATCCCTGCTGAAAACCCCCCAATAAAAACCTTCACAGACATTCTAATGGTTTCCACTACAAATACCATTATAAACCATCAGCTAACCATTAAAACCATTACCATTACCGGTCCTTAATTGTATCCACTAGACACAACATGCCACCAATAGAAGGTACCAAATTACCAGTAGAGACCCACAGGGACCATTACAGTTTCCATTAAAACCAATACAATTCCCATTATAACCATTAAAATTATTTCAAATTCTATGAAGGTTTGTATTGTTTTTTCAGCAGGGATTATACAAGTTGGTGTGTACAGCATGATCTGGTACTATAGAAAGAATAAGGTATTAGAGTGAGCGTATTAATATAAACTGTGATTAGCCTTGCAGCCGGAACTATTTGAGAATGTAATCAAAAACAAAGTAGTAAGCCTATATTACATTTCCGGTCCGTTAACTCGAGCCTGGAGTCCCGGGGCTTGCTCGCGGATGTGTGACGCGTCCCGGCTGCAGGGCCGAATGCAGGAGTGTGAGCTGGATGTCTTGCTGCTCTTGGATCCCACGGAGCAGCACTACACACTGTGTGTGGGAACGTGTCGCTGGGGCTCAGGAGGCCGGAGTGAGGCTCAGTGAGAGACACATCATCCCTCAGCGGGGCCAGAGGAGCTCGGGGGCGAGGCCTGAGGCTGGAACTTAATGAAAGCATTTCTGTCTCTTTCCGTCAGGCTCTCAGTGTTGTAGCGCCCCCTTCCCCACGCTACATTCATAAGTCTGTGTAAGCACCTGCTCGTCCCGGCGCGGCTCTGGCAGCAGGACCGCCCCAGGAGGCTCATTCTGGGGAAACCGGAAGCGCAGCTCTTCTTCATCAGCGCGGGTCAAAATAACCGATGTGTCTTTTTATGTGTTTTGACAGAGGTGTACTATTCTAACGAAACGGATACGACACCGCGTCAGCGTCATTTGTTGCCTAGAGACTGCGGTCGCGTCCGAAATCACATAGCTAGGCCTACATGCCTCCAGGTGTAGTCTGCCAAGCAATGATATGAGTTACTGGAGAAGTGATTACACCGCTATCAGGAATGTAGACTACTGTGAGTGGGTAAGGAATACTGAAGAACCCTCTGTCTCGGCATTATGTGCGTGGACCATCTTATTCATGTTGCGGATTTGACCACAGGCCTACTACTAACGTAAACTAACTTTAACTATGTCATATCATTTAGTAGACTACGGTAGTAGGCTTGTGCAGTTTGGGACATAACCCGTCATTTGTTTGACTTGATTGGTGATGTGACTAGTGACAGAAGTGTTTGAAATGGACTTAAATTCAACGGACTGCTTCTTTAAAAGTTGATGACAGGGCTTTTGAACAACAGGAGATAATTATGTTCGAGGTAAAACAAAAACTAACAAATAAACAGAAAAAAAACTACAAATGCAGAATGTGTCCACTAGGTGGCGATCGTGTGCTAAGGACAAACCTGTACGGAAGACTCTACAGAGGGTTGTGCTCACACACTCAAGCCTTAACTAGCGCCAAGTTTCCTAAAAGATTGGTGTAGTCTCCCAAGTAAATATATATGCATATGCAAATTCAAATTCAAATGATTAGCAGCCAAAAGTATATCTCAATCATGAATGTGAGTACTTAAATAAGTTAAATATATCTTTATTTTTATGTGTGAAAATAAATCTGTTGAACTACTCGCCTATTTAGCTGGTATAAATAAACGCTATAACTGCATGACTTTAGGAAACATATTTATCCAACCTAAAAATGGTAAAAAGATGACTGGAATTTGGTGATGTCAATCAGTCGTATTTCCCCTTTGTAATAGCATAGCTTGCCATGGATTGTATTCATTCAGTCAGTTATCCGCTTGATTCTGGACATGGTGGATCTGGAGTCTATCCTGGGAACACTGGGTGCTAGGTCTGAATACACCCTGAACACACACACACTTTCACACACTCATTGACAGCTATTGGGGCAATTTAGCAATTGGTAATTTAGCCAAGCCACCTACTGTACTGGCATGTTTTTGGGAGGTGGAAGGAAACCAGGGAACCCAGAGGAAACCCACACAGTCACTGGAAGAACTTGAAACTTAGGATCGAATCGGTAACCCTGTAGCTGTGTTATGTGAAGTGTTAGTAGATTAAAAACTATGAATAGCAGTAAAATACTTGCTCAAGACAGGCAGGTCTGTCCTTCTGATTATTTCTGTCCCATTGTACATTTACACTAGACAACACCCACTGTTTCTAGCAGTTAGACTCAGTGCAATTATCATCAGTGCAGATATATTTATATTCACATCACCCGCAATATGCAGAAACATAGGACAATTGTAACAAAGAAAATGTCTGAAAATCAGTTGAATGTAGAACTGATTTTATCAGGGTAGAGCTGCGCCTCCCCTTAGAGCTGAATTGGCTTACTAATGTGGTGATGCTGACACATGAAAGTAGTTAGCAACAGCAGCGTCTGGATTTTCTATATCTTTGGTAGTCAGACTGATATCCCGATAGCACATACACTTGGGGGATGTTAGCAGAATTACTTTTTGCTCCAGTGTAGGAAAAATAAATCTACATAAGTCCAGATTTACAAGACACATTCTTGTATCTGTCCCTGTCTGATCATTTCTTTACTAGAAATTCTTTAATTTATTCACATCATCATCTTGGCAAGTTCACAGTAAGGTCATGGCCTAAAAGATTATCAACAATGGTAAGTTTTATGGAGTGAGTCAGTGGATGAGAGGCGTCCCTGGCCGTATACTAAAACACTGTTTCCCTTTCAAACGATCAAAAACAGTAGCTATTTAATATACTGTCTAGTTTTGTACTCTAAGCATACATATGTTTATTTACATGAATAAACATGGATATTTTAGCTTATCTGAACATCTCGATCATGAGGAATATGATGAAAATGTTGGCTGCTACCATTAGACGTGCCTCCTATTTAAAAAGTGGAGAATGCAATGTGTAATGTTAACATTCTTTTACAGACAAAATGTAAAAGCTGCCTTTTATAGTATACAACAGTAGTGAGTACAATATCACTTAAATATTAAATGATTCAAAATTGTATCACCTTACAGTAATTGCATTACTTCTAGTTTAAACAGTAGGGTATTTGCTCTTATGTAAAATTAAAAACTAACAGTTTAAATTTACTATATTACTATATTACTCAATGCAACAAAGTCAATACACCATTCATTACTGAGATCTTTCAAATCTTTTTTTTTTTTCAATACTTCCTATGTCCACGTTTATTTTTGATGACAGACTCGATCCCCCTCGGCATGCAGGACACCAGTGTTGCACAAATTTCTGGAGAGATGTTCTGCCATTCTTCAGAGACAATTTTTTCAGCTGCTCTTTGTTGGAGGGGTTGTGTTACTCTACCTTTTTTTTAAGGTGTTCTACTGGATTCAAGTCAGGCAACATACTTGGCCGGGTCATAGTTTTCACTTCTTTCTTTCTTTCCTGTATCCTTTTCCATCTTTGTGAAGTCTCACAATTGTTCAGTTCCTCTGGCAATTCTTTTCCATGTTGAGTCATAATGCAGACACGCAGATAGACACAGCCCACAGGTCCAAAATTGAGAAAGTTCTGGTATTCACAGGTCATTTTATAATCATGTTCATGCAATTAGGCTTTGTTCGGTTAACACAGGATTTCTAACTTGTGTGTCAGTAAACACAGGTGTATTCACTTTTGTTGCATAAACTAATATAGACTTTCTAAAGTATTTGTTTTTGATTGTTCAAGAGGAAAAAACTTTATTTGTCAACTTAGAAATAATGCAGTTATTGAGAGGTGGTACAATTTTGAATCATTTGTCATTTAAGTGATATTGTCTACGTGTGTACTCACTTCTGTTGTATACTGTATGCAATACATACAGTATGTTAATACATGAGTTTATATCATATGACCTTAAATGATTTGACTCATCATCATTACCACCAGCATGCTTGTTCTGAAATGAAAATCTGATCCTTGTTAACAGTTAAAATAGGCCTGTTTTTACTAGATATTGATTATTCATACTCAGATAGCCTAGTTATTTGAGAATGCTTCTATTTTACTTGAATATATATATATATATATATATATATATATATATATATATATATATATATATGCACAGATAGGAGGTATAATTACTTTCTAACTACTTACGGATTTCAGCAGGTTCCTTGTTCTAACTTGCCTTGGAGAACTGCTTTTTCTTAGTGTGCTCAATATGTTTTTTCTGTGTCATTCCACTTTATTACACACAGCTTTTTTATGGACTTTAATGTTGTGAATTCTTTATATGTATGGATTTCTTAATCAGTTAATACTGATGTCTGGTGAAAATTTCATGTGAATATCCTCATTGGAAATATATTTACTTAAAAAAATGTTGACGCATCCATTTTCCCCACTGTATAATTTATCAAATTAAATATTTAATATCGTCTTCAACCAGTCCAAAAGGACCCATGTCACACCCCTCTTCATCTCCCTCCACTGGCTTCCTGTAGCCGCCCGTATCAAATTCAAGGCCTTGATGCTCACGTACAAGACCTTGTCTGGAACAGCACCCCCCTACCTCAACACTCTCCTTGAGGCTTACGTTCCCTCATGCAATCTGCGACCAATTAATGACCAACGCTTAGTAGTACCTACTCAGCGTGGCTCCAGGTCCCTTTCCAGAACCTTTAAACTAACTGTCTCTCAGTGGTGGAATGAACGTCCAACCTCAATCCAGACAGCAGAATCTCACTATCTTCAAAAAACAGCTAAAGACCCACCTTTTCCATGAACACCTAACCAACCCCTAAAATGCCAACCCCACATTATCCTTTAAAAAATAAATCAATAAATAAATAAACTTACTCTGGCTCTTACACCTCTACTACTTTTCTTTTCTAGAACACAATTATAAATCTTGCATGGTAGCACTAATTGTATTGTTCTCTGCTTGATATATCGCTTTGCTTGTATTTCCTCATTTGTAAGTCGCTTTGGAAAAAAGCGTCTGCTAATTGAATAAATGTAAATGTAAATATTTAATATCATTTATTATATAAAAAAATATTTAACATAAATACTAAATGTTCATCTTTACATTCAAAGATTTTTAAATGGTTCACTCTGCTTGAATGTTTTATTCTGATAATACAGATGGTACAGTATAACACAATGCTAAAAAAAAAAAAGGCAGTTACATAACCGCTCAGTCTGTGAGCTTATAAAGTAACAGTTTAATACAGAAATTATTTAGAGGATGAAGAGGTACCCCCAAATATTTAGATGGCAGCACGCTAAGCTAACTAACTAGCCACCTTGTCTTACAGCAGTGATGAACAAAATCATTATTATTATGGTTCACTGTATTTTGTCAGGACTAGTCAAAACCTGTCACTGGTCACGTTATGTAACAGTTCAGTTACCTGTGTAAATTTAGGCTTTTACATAACTTGTGGTTTTAAAAATACAAGTTATGTAAAAGCATTGTGTTATACTGTACCATCTGTATTATCAGAATAAAACATTCAAGCAGAGTGAACCATTTAAAATATCTTTGAACATAAAGATGAACGTTTAGTATTTATGTTAAATATATTTTTTAAATATAATGCAAGATATTAAATATAATTATATTATATTATAATTTATATTAAGTATTTATTTTCATAAATTAACTATAAAATGTTAAAACATATTTAACATAAATATTTAGCAAATATCTACAGAACCTAATTAATGTTATTTGGTAAGAGAATGGGGCATGTAACGCCCCCTCAATTAATTGTGTTGAAAATTATGTTACAGGTTCATTTCAGCAGAGTGCTTTCTGTGCTTTTCAGAGGAACTCGCATTCAGGCTTTTAACTGAGTAATCGATTCTTCTACAGCTTCATACAGCTCCTGCACTATGCACAAAGCTGGATACAGCGGTTCAAACTGACCCTGTGTTTATCACTGTACGAAGCAAATGCTAGGTCTAGTGACTCATAAACGGAATGAGAATAATCAGGTGCATTTACATAATTGCTTAAGTGCTTACAGTGTTGTGAAAAAGTATTTGCTGATTTCTGTTTTTGTGTATATGTATAATTTCAGAAATTAAAACAAAATCTAAGATAAAACAAAGGCAACCTGAATAAACACAAAATACAGTTTTTAAATGATAATGTTATTTATTGAAGCAAAAAAGTTATCCAATACCAACTAGGCCTGTGTGAAAATGTTTTTGCCCCCATAGTTACTAATTCCCCAAATCTATGAAACTGCATTCATAATGGGGTTCAGCTGGACTAGACACAAGCAGGCCTGATTACTGCAAACCCTGTTCAATCAGATCAATACTTATATAGAACTTTTTCAACAGCATGAAGTTGGTTAAAGGGTCTTACCCAGTAACGCACTATGCCAAAATTGGAAGAAATTCCAGAAATGATGAGGAAGAAGGTGATGGGAAGGTCTGGGAAGGGTTACAAAGCTATTTCAAAGGCTCTGGGACTCCAAAAGACCACAGTGAGAGCCATTATCTCCAAATGGAAAAACTTGGCACGGTAGTGAACCTTCTCAGAAGTGGCCGACCTTCCAAAATTCCTCCAAGAGCACAGCAACAACTCATCCGGCAAGTCACAAAAGAGCTAAGGACAACATCAAAGGACCTACAGGCCTCTCTTGCATCAATAAAGGTTCATGACTCCACTATCAGAAAGACACTGGGCAAAAATGGCAAAGAGTGGTGAGGTGAAAGCCACTGCTAACCCAGAAGAATAATACCCCGTGATACTCCCCACCCCACCCCCGACCTCACCCCACCTCACTAGACCCTGGCTAGTCTGTGTTTTACATTCCTTGATGATCCTCAAACCTTTTAGGAGAATGTTCTGTGGATTGATGAGTCGAAAGTGGAACTCTTTGGAAGACAGGGGTCCCGTTACAGCTGTCGTACACCAAACACCAAATTCCATAAAAAGAACATCATACCTACAGTCAAGCATGGTGGTGGAAGTGTGATGGTGTGGGGATGCTTTGCTGCTTCAGGGTATGGGCAACTTGCAATAATTGAGGGGCACATGAATTCTGCTCTCTACCAGAAAATCTTAAAGGAGAATGTCCGGTCTTCCGTCTGTAAGTTGAAACTCAAGCGCAACTGGATTATGCAGCAAGACAATGATCCAAAACACAGGAGAAAGACCACCTCTAAATGGCTCAGAAAAAGCTACATTTAAGTTTTGGAGTGACCTAGTCAAAGTCCTGACTTGAACCAATTGAGATCCTGTGGCAGGACCTTAAATGGGCAGTTCACGCTTGAAAACCCTCCAGTGTGCCTGAACTAAAGCAGTTCTGCAAAGAAGAGTGGGCCAAAATTCCACCACAGTCTGGCACAACCAGATTTTAAGCTTAAGGGGGCAATTAGTTTTTAATTGAGGGAACAAATGTGCTCAACTCCAATATTTATCAATTCTTTGGGTGCGAGTCAAGTAAACTTAGTAGAAATGAACAAAAACCGCACTCTTGTCGAGCATGGCTTAACGCAGAAATGCGTTCATCTTGTTTATAGCCTACTTCCATAATAAAGTTGTAGAATATACCCTTGAGAGTGTGGTTTTTACCAATTAGTTTTGCACATTGGTGATAGGTGTATTTTTTTGCTTCAATAAAAAAAGGAATCAATAAAAACTGTATTGTGTTTTTAGTCAGGTTGCCTTTGTTTTATGTTGTATTTCGTTAAAAATTTAAAAATATTTAATATGAGATATACACAAAAACAGAAAAAATCAGAATGGCAGCAAATACTTTATCACAGCACTATATACCCTACTGTCGAAAGCTTAAATCAACAGAGAATTTTTTTCATCCATGTCACAGGCCGATCTCTTCCCTTTCCAAACCGGTGTCTAGAATTCCGGATCCTTCATGGATATGACTTGACTGATGTTTTCAGATGCTCCATGTCTTGCTGCAAGACAGTACACTCATTCAAGTGGCATCTGATCAGAGGCACTTCTAAAAGTTTGTAATGATTCCAGCCATGGTGTAACGGCTCAGATGTGGCTGGACTCTCTGCCCAGCTTCCCTCATGCCATGACTGATAACACTATCAACAAGGACAGCACTGAGCTTGTTAGAAAGTTGTTTTTTTATCGTCCTTGTCCTCTGCTCTTCCTCTCTTGTGGTCTTGTTTGCTCCATTGTTTTTTGTTTACTTGTGTCATTGTGTGACTTTATTTAAAATCTGACCAACCACATATTCCCTTTTTTCTAGTGTGGTGACTTGTGTTAAGGGATTACCTAATTCTGAAGTTCAACCATGTAGGAATACAATAAACTTGCCGTTCATGTCTCAATGCAATATTTTAGCATCACCTTGATTACTTTGGTTTGAAACATGTAGCTTAATAAAATGCAAGACAATGCGAATGCCACAGCAAGATATACAGCAATGCTTTTTCCTCTGTTGCATGAAATATGCATAGCATCTGCTCATGTATAGGTTCTGCATGGTGGTAATTTGTGCTGTACTATTTCTCATTTCATTTAATTAAGTCTGGAATTCATTTACTCTCTCTCTCTCTTTCTCTCTTTCTCTCTCTGCTGCAGGCTCATTCAAAGGTGGGGGACTACTCTTAATGAATTACAAGTCTAATATTTTTGTCTTGGTATTTTTGGTGTGAGAGATAATGTCCTCCAAGGAAAGAGTGAAATAGAGTCTCTGGCTAAAATTTGAGGCTATTTTTAGTCAGTTGTCCCCACCTTTTAAATAATTTGCAGCATCTCAAATTATTTAAATAGTACTATATCCGTTCTGTTTTGCCCTGCCATACATGACTGTGGCACTGTCATGTTCATTTGAAATCAGAGGGTTTACTACTGCAAAACACACCTTAGCCTAAAGCTTCTTTAACAGTCAGAGCCAGTGTCAGCTTTCTGAATGCCCAGGACAGGAACACTGAAGGGTTTATGTTTAATATTAGCGAGCTGTCAGCTTATAACAGTGTAAAAGCATTATGTTAAAAGCAGCCACTGAAACATATACTGGAGCCATTGTGCCTGTATTTGTAACAGTTCAACTCAGTTTGTATGAAAAGGTACAAACGTTAAGGTTAAGGTGAGTGGTGGCACCATTTCTAACAGCTTAATTTTTATCAAATCAAACAACATGTAACCAAACTGCCCTGCTGCTCATACAAATATTTCATGAAATCAGGTTTTTTTTTTTTTACAGAATAACAGTGTGCAGTGTGGTACTGAGACCCATCTGCTGTGTAACCATTGCATTTAGAGATTCACTTGTCCTCTAATCTGCTGTAAAATGTATCAAACATCAACATTATTTATAAAACATTTTACACCATCTGAAGAAATTAAATCTGTAGCTGCTCGTTGTAATAATTACTATAATATTAGAATATTGCTAGATTTACTCTTGGCTTGTATTTTCATACTTGGAAAAAAAATCAACTTTGCTCTTTTACATATCAGTGAATTGTGATTATATACAAAAAAAAACAAACAAACAAAAAAAAAGTCCTCTCACATTCAACTGCCTTTTTTTCAAGCAAATTTCTTAATGTGTAAATATTTGCATTAACATAAAAAGATTCAACAACTGAGACATAAACTGAACAAGTTTCACAGACATTTGATGAACAGAAATAGAATAATGAGTCCCTGAACAAAGTCAGGGTCAATATTAAAAGTAACAGTCCGTATGTGGTGTGTCCTCCAGCTGCTTTAAGTACTACAGTGTATCTCATCCTCATGGACCGCACCAGATTTGTCAGTTCTTGCTGTGAGATGTTACTCCGCTCTTCCTCCCAGGCATTTGCAAGTTCTCGATCACGTCTGCGGGGACACATGGTTACATGTAATTTTCCACTACAAGGAGATCAGCTGTCCTTCCTGTCTCTCTGTAGCACTGTCTTAGGCGTCTTACATTACAGACATTGCAGTTTATTGCTCTGGCCACATCTGCAGTCCTCATGCCTCCCTGCAGCAGGTCTATGGCATGTTCACACATGTGAGCAGGAACCCTAGACAACCTTCTTCTGGTGTTTTTCAGTCAGTAGAAAGGTCTCTTTAGTGTCCTAAGTTATTGTGACTATGACCGCCTACTGCCTGTAAACTGTTAGTGTCTGTTCCACAGGTGCATGTGCAATAATTGTTTATGGTTCATTGAACAAGCATGAAAAACATTGTTTAAACCCTTTTTAATAAAGATCTGTAAAGCTTATTTGGATTTGACAAAATTACCTTTAAAATACAGTCTCCTGAAAAAGGGACATTTCTTTTTTTTGCTCAGTTTATAAAGCTGAATCAAGTTAAGGTAGTAAGATATATTTTATCTAAATAAATCTCTCTCATGCTTGTGCTCCTTTTCCCCCCACAGTGTTGCAGCTGGTGGGATGGTTAAATATGTACTATGCAATTAAATGAACTTATATTGTTATAAGACTAGCAACATATGGTTAGACTGATATTATTTTATAAGCCCCTCTATTAACTGACAAATTCTGCCTAAGCATCAAATTACACAGCTTTAGCTACTAATTATTTCAGGCTGGAATACTGCATGAAAGTGAATTTTGGTGTAATGCGCCCACACTGGAAACATCACACTCATTGCTGCTTGCTCATATATATTTTT
The DNA here is from genome assembly GCF_023375685.1 of Ictalurus furcatus. NCBI lineage: Eukaryota > Metazoa > Chordata > Actinopteri > Siluriformes > Ictaluridae > Ictalurus > Ictalurus furcatus. The sequence continues at coordinate 17,012,715 of NC_071257.1, read as the reverse complement.
AGAGATGCCATTACCAGAGGTGAAAAAGACTGCCTCTAAACTGGGCTGCCTGCTTCCTAACTGCCCCACCAAACACACACACACACACCCCAACCAACCAACCACTCAATTCCCCCTACCCATGCCTTCTGACGATCTCTGTCTTATAGCACAGCCAACAGTTTCAATTAAGGAGTAAGAGGCAATATAAGTTAGGCAACATGTAGGGTAATGGACTTGCTCTGTTGCTTGGAGAAATAGGCTTGTCTCTTGAGATTCCTGTGTTTCCATTATTAAACTACTATGCAATTGCACAGTCAAGCTGTTTTTATTTTCTTGGCCTGTGGACTGAAATTACCTGGACCAGAGATGCCAGAATGGATGCCATTCTCTTAGCTCCTTAATTGCTGTCAGCTAACTGAGTGTTTTAGCTGTACCTCATTTAAAACATGCCAAATACACCTCTCCTTTCCTTCTGACATACCTGCCCGTTTGTGGCTTTTGTGCACGTTCTCCTTTGTGGCTTATATATATTTATTTATTAGGTGTAAATATATATCTATTACAACCAAATGTAGTTCTTAACTATCTTATAGGGCCAATATGTCATGCAACATTACTAAGGAAACAAGAATGTTAAAAACTTGTTGTGATTTCCTTCAATGAAACAGCGAAAGACATAGAATGGAATAAAGGATCATGAAGGGAAGAGTGGCAAAATCAGTGTACACAGATTACACTGCAAAAAAATGACATCTAAGCAAGTGAAAATATCTTGAATATAGTCAAATTTGTTTAGTACTTCCTATTATAACATTACAATAAACCAAATATAAGAATATTAAACCTAATTCAGGACATTTTTATTTGACTAATTTTAAGCTTTTGGCTATTTTGCATCTTTGTAGAAATAATACTTAACATTAGCAACAGTATCTGCCAATAGAAGACTATTTCAAGCTCAAAGTGAGAAAATGTGTGAAGTGAAAAATTGACTATTAAAAGTGACTATATTTAAGATATTTTTCTCTCACTAAGATGTCATTTTTTACAGCGTAAGATAAATAGCCAGCGTGTAACTTTTATATAACACTGAAAAATGAGAAAAGAACAGGTTTTTGTTAACATGGCCTCGTGTTCAGACAGCTTGACATCTAGTTATGCAGACACCTGGACTGAAGCAATGTTCTATCCTGAGCTGAACTTCACCACAGCACATTGTGTATTCAGGTCACAGCAGAGCGGAGAGCAAAGGCGGTTTCTCCCTGAGCACACACTAACTCCGGCATGGAGCAGGATGTGCAGGATTATCCTTCCTGCCCAATCACTCCCTGACAGAGCCACACACCAATCAATAACGCACACACAGGGAGATACAACATGCCACCATGGCTTACAAAAGCAGATTGTCAATAGCTACCCGCTACCTCTGTTTCTGTCCAAAACAAACTCTGTGCCCATGTTTTCTCTCTTTTAATCACTTTGTTTGCTAGTTGTTAGGTACTATCGTCCAACATGATTCAATGATTTCACTGCTTCATCACACATGTGAAACACTGAATCAATTGAGTTTGGGCAAGAAAATAAGCAAACTTTACTGAAACTCATGCCTCCAGGCTTGTGCACATACTTGGGTGGGTAAAGAGCTTTATATCTGACTTTTTTGGACCAGAAGAATGTGTTAGTCAGAAGAACAAGTCATGAATGCACAACAAGAGCACAACAAGAGCAAAAAGTTACTGAAAGCATGCCCCCAACCATAATATAGTATACTGTATATGATATTGTAAATATACTGATAACACAGTAAATAAATAAATTAGACTATTATTCAGTAGGACAATTGCAGTGATATACCACAATAGTATGTATTATTTTTGTACTACATAAAACTACATAATGCATGTTTTCTAGCTACATGCTGTAAGTGGTTATCAGTATATTAATACTTTAACTTAAAGAAAAATTATGCAAAACCATCCCCCAATAATCTGTAAGCTATATCATTCTAGTTTCATTCACACGGGTAATTTTATTCAAAATGTCTATTACATTGTTTAAAAAAAATAAATAGAAAAATTAAGCACTGCACAACTATCTCTTCATCTTAAGACGTTACACCATTAGGTATAATGCATTTTTCTGGAAATTATATCCATTCCATTATAATACATTCATATCCATTGCCCTTCTCTAGTTTGGTCTCTACAGTATAATGAACAATGTCACCGATAAATTAGGTCTGTGCATTCTTATGAGCTTTGCTAATTTTGAGCCTCTGCTATCATTTTGTCACTTGCAGTAGTGTAGAGAGAATGAAGCAGGGTCATTAATGATATTTTCACTGAGAGCCTTTTTTCTCCTCTCGTCAAGTTATAAGTGATGTACTAAGCCTGGAACGCATTCAGCAGCGTGCAGTTCATTCTTCAATCCATACTCTCAGTATCACCACAATTATGTAGGAAATCACTGATGGAGTCATTTGAGGAAGTTATCTTTACTTTCAAAATCTATAAAAAAAGACTTCTTTGGATCGTTAAAACCAGTGAGATTGTAGACAGTCCATTGAGTAAACTCTGGTTCAGAGGAAATGATTCACTGTTAGATGCAATTGGACATCAATTTCGAAATAACTAATTTCACAACAAACTCCCCAGTGTTGAATTAACACCTAGAGTCTTCACTTAAACTTCCAGGGTTCATTTGTGTCCACCTGGACTTATGTAAATACTGCAAGTGTTAATTCAGCACTGGGGATTTTGCTGTGCTGGCTACAGGCCAAAACTGCAGTGTTACTGCTTGTTAGGAGAAAAGTATATCGTTTGTATGAGAGGGGAGGAGGGTAATCGTTTTGCTCTTCTGCAACACATCATTAGGAACTCTGTTTGAAGAGGCAGAGGCTAGCTGGATATTAATACACTTTGGGGAATTCCATTTCAAAGAGGAAGGCTAATTTAGGGCATCCTCCCAGATATGTAGTCATTAGAGTTAGTGTTCTTAATTGGACTCACACTGGGTAGGAAACCAAGCACGCACTACCACTAAAACTGTTGAAATTCCCAGTCTAAATATTTTTTCAAGTGATAAATCATACTTTATGGAAAGCAGATCAGAGGATAGAATCATTAACAGATGCTTGTAAGCTGTTTATTTATAGATTTTTTTTATTATAAATTCTCTTTTTGTTTAATATCATTTTTTCAGTACTTTCCAGTTATATTGCTGAAATGACCAAGGCATAAAATTGTCTGATTTTGTTCGTCTCTGTGCTAGGGGTTGGATGTTGTCTATTATTTAAGACTGTGATGGCTCAGCTTCAGGCTCCAAAACAGAAGGTTGTGAGTTCAGCTGACCAAGCTGCCACTGCTGAACCCTTGAGCAAGGCTCTTAACCTTTATCTGCTCAGCTCAATTGTAAGTCGCTTTGGAGAAAATCAATGCATGTATGTTCCATGTTGACTCACTGAAACCTGCTTCTAGGCAGCATTAGATAGATAAGACAGAAAGACTAGGGCCCTTCTGCAGACAGATGGGTAACAGTGTTTGTTAGCATGGCAGAGTTCAAACTATAATGCATGTGCATACATCTGACTTTATTTCCTACCATCCCCAGGTCGGCTCACAGCACGTTTCACTGGAGGAATATGCTGAATCAGTGTGTCAGAATCAGTGACAGAAACCACAGGATTGGGTATGCATGATAGGTGAAATAAAACATGATGCATTTTAAAAATATATTTTGACAATTACATTTGAAATCTGTGTAAAGTGATAAAGCCATGAGTCATGATAAGGTTTTATATGCTACCAAATGTAATTTCATTATTCTTTTATTCATCTTCAGTAACTACTTTATCCTCCATCAGGGTTACATCAGATCTGGAGACTATAGGAACATTGAGCATGAGGTGGGAATAGATCCATCACAAGTCATCACAAGTATTATGATTCGATAATTTAAGTAATTTGTGCTCTTTGAGTTTGTTACTGTCAGAAGGATATATAGAAGTAATATAACATCAGTGCTATTAATAACACCATACATAAGGAACGTATTATTATACATACAGAATTCTTTAAAAAGTACAGTATGAGTGCAAAATAAAAGCACCTTCTTAGCTATGTATGTAATGTGTTCTTTCCAAGTTTGAGATTGCGGTTTTGCAGTGTCAGGTTTAGATGCAGCTAAAAGATGCCATTTGGGATTATGGAGGTAATTTAATTTCTTTATTGCGGCATGTGGCTCATAATCCTTTAATATTACAACACCTGGTGTTGAGGCATGTTGTCACACTCATTTATAGTCTGTGAAGCCCAATGTTAAATACCTTTGAAGTCTTCTGTGAAGTGAGTTGTCAGTATTTCAACACCCTGTTTCTCAGGCATCCATCTCAAAATACTGATTGTTTTACAACATGTCATTATTAGGGGCTTTGACTCTGCTGAGCTACTTTGACTTTCACAGGTGAGTGGGGAATGCACCCCATCATCCAGCTGCTGGTGCAATCATCCAAACCTTAATTTAGTTCCAAAGGATTGCAAGGAGGCCACGATCCCTCATAAGTAACAGCTGGGTTTCATTCAGACCTTTGGACAACTCAGAAGTTAGATAAAATTGAATTTTTTTCAAATCCACACTTTGAGAATGCCTCTTCTAAAAAATATATAATAAATAAATAAATAAAAGTGCCACCATACTGGGACAGTGTCCCCAGTTAACCTGCATAACCAGAAATGTTTAAGGCTTACATATTAGTGCACAGTGTAACTTGATTTATTTGAAACATGTAAACACAAATACAGCAACATTTTCTTGTTAAAATGCACTTCAGTCCAGAACACAAGAAAAACCTAAAATATAAACATCATAAACAGCTCCTATTTTTTCCCTCCTTTAATTTGCTGAAATTGTTATCACATCCATTGTGCTGTGGAACATGCTGAGAAGTGTGTTTATCGTTTGATTGCTGGCTACAGTTTGTCTTCCAGACGTCTGACAACGTTTTGTCTTCATCCGCAGTGACAGCTGTTTATTCTGCATACATTCTAATAAGTAGCACTAAAGTCTGACCCTGTTACATGTATGACAACATATCAAAATACAGTAACTATAAAAAAATATAATTTAACTGTAAATCAAATATCATCATGTCTGTAATTTTATCAGTACATATGTAAATAAATAGCTTTTATTACACTAGTTAGAAATCTCAATACAAAGTTTATGTAGTAATATAACTGAATTGATCCCTCCATGCCCCTTGCTCCAGCTTGCGAATATATAACAGTATCAGGAACACAGCACTTTACATGACACTTTGTCATATTTCAGGCTCTGCAACGGCATGAGGAATGTAGAACAATGTGGCCTGGCCACTGGCCTTTTTCCGAGGCTAACCGACAATGCTACTGACAGGCTGAGGTCAGATCGTGACGAGCTGTCACAAACAGTCATGACAGATGTAATCGCAGCAGTGTGCGTGAGACTCAGTGCTGCTGTTGGGCCGTTACAGAGCCCAGATGGGCTGTGTCCTCCTGACTGACAGCTGTCTAAGTGAAGGCTGGATGTGGTGTGAGCACTAGGTAGCCCTAGCTTCCTTGGCACTCGTTCCTGCTGCAGGTGGCCTGCCGTTCAATGCGCCAGGTGCCTTCCTCATAAGTGCAGTAGCAGATGGTGCAATCGTCAATCTTAACCTCGCGGCCTGCCGGGATCACTGCAGTGTCCGCGTAACAGTTGGGTCCTAAATGCACGGAGACAGAGAGAGAGAGATAAAAAATAAATAGTGTTAAAACACATGGAGAACATATCCTGTGTACAAATTTGTTTGCTTACTGTAGAGAGGAATTCAGGTTACACTGAAATGCAGTCATTACAAAAAAGAAGAAATATCATACAGGTGTGAGATGCAGAAAAAGTGCTACAATAAAATAAAAATAAAAAAGTAACATGGAGCTTTAAAAATACCAGAGCTAAAAACTAAGCGCATTATTTTTCTCCAAATGAGGACTAAGCAGTAACAGTAAAATGCAACAGGTGTTCCAAGATGACTCAAGATGAATCTGTAATGAATACCAGGTGTGTTCAACGTTTGAGTTCACCTGTCTATGTAACATTCAATTGAAAGGATTATATTTTTTTCCCCCAGATCATTTTCTTTGAAAAACAGAAAGAGAAATGGTCAGGAAAAACTGGTTTGTAAATTCGTTGTGAGAAGCACATCATGGCCTTGAAGAGTCCAAAGGCACATCATCAAATGTTGAAACAGCACACAATCTGTGCTCCACTGATTGCAGCCCAAGCGATGTCAACAAATTGTTTCTCAGCCCAGCCCTATTTTCTGTAGAGATTTAGCGAAATGCAGTGATGTGCTCAGCGTTTAGCCCTGCCCCATTTAAAGCACAACAAAACTGAATGCAATATAATGGAGTTTAAATGCAAATCATTACCTACAATGCAGGTCTTTAGAGATTGATGAACGTGAATCCTTAGCCTACAGTATAACATGGTGTTGCTTTATGTAGCTGTTAATGGGGTTTTGGTTAGCATCCTCCTTAATAGCAGTACAGTCTGGAATACCTAAATAGTCAAACATTTAAATAGTTATAATATACAATGTTCATTTTCCCCCCTTCGTCTGCTGATGTACATAAATGCAGCCTGAATGATCTAATTTGCCTGCAGTCCTTTTGTGTTCCACTTCAGCATAACCTCACACAGATAGCAATCAGCATGGAAATAGTCCTCTTGGGGATCACAACGGAAAACCATTACATGACAAAACATACTGCTCAGACACTGGAGACCTCAGCCTCAGGGTTTACATAAAACATGATCACATTACAATGTCAGACTAAAGATAATTACTAGGTAGGGAAATTAAGGTGTAAAGAATTTATGGATGTGCAATATAAAGACCCCATCTGTCTTATGACAGGATCTGCTTAAGAAGTAAGAAGTATAATGGCATTGTAATAAACACACTAATCAATATATATCTAATGCAAAACCATAAGAGAAATCTATCATTTTTTTCTTAGAATTATATTTCTTAGAATTTAACTTATACTTTTTTTTTTTTGCAGATGTTTATCACAAAGAACTGTACTAATGTCTTTCTGAAAGCCACAACAATGACAAACGTCTAAATTTAGACAGTGCATGAACACATTCAGCTACTGCTGAAACAAAAAATAGGGATTTCTACTTCCTTGCCTGGCTACCATTGTAAAACTGATTGGCTCTAAAACCCCAATCTCTAATACAGATTTGCTCTAATTTTCTGTACGGCTGATCAAGAAGTTGAAATGAGTCAAGGGAACTAGCACATGTGCTGCCATTTTATGATGTGTGCTATGTTGACCTTTTAAGTAAAAAACATTCACAAAATGCCATTTTAATTGCCTCTGACACTGGGTCTGAGCAACATGGGCTCTTTTCCTTTTTTTCCCCACAGCAGACTGATATGCACAAAGCCTAGATATTAGGCTTTGCGGCCTCTACAAAAGCATTATCATAGACAGAAGTGCTGCACTCTAGGGGATATAGGTGCATCAATCTGCATGAATATTTAGTTGATGCTGTCAAAACGTCAGTGCAGTTGTATTTATAATAATTTCAATCTGAGTTTCAGAGTCCCTCATGAATACCAAGTCTGTTTATGGAAATGACACTGTCATTGCTGTTCCATCAAGAACATTTGCATTCCACATTAATCTCTGACTCTGAATATTAGTTAATATGACTGTTGTGTATATTTAACTGATACACAAAAGAGGATTTTTTTTTTATGTACACATCAAACTTAGTGATGAACAGGTGGAAAGAGAGGAAGAGGGAAGAAATATAAGAATGATGAGTCGAATAAACACGTCGCAAACAACAGCACTACATTTTTCACACCAGTGAAAAAGATACATGGTCCTAACCCTTATTCTGAGTACCAAAGCAGCGGAGTAGAGGCTAAACTCAAAGGGGGATGCCATTAGACACTCTTTGGCGCATTCAGGGATAAGCTTCATTTCCCTATGCTTCAGCAGTAATTGAGATAAAAAGAGTAAAGGTGGAGAAAAGCTTGAACCCAGAAAACGGTATGATCTTTTATACCTCATTACATCTCATGTTCTTGAAGAAAGCCCAAAGCATAGCAAATGAACACTGCACTCAGAATCAAAGCTAAAAGATCTCCCTCTAATGCAGTCTTTCAGCACATATGCATTATAAATGCAGCTAAATGACCTTGCTTTGTAGTGCTGGAGGAAAATGAAGTTTTGGTGGTGTGGGGCTACGGGAAGAGAGCCATGTTTTTGCTCAAACATTAATTAATTAAGCTATTATCATTAAAAGTCACATGTTGCTCTGGATTTTTGTTATCAGTTAAAACCAATTAGCATTCAAGGATGCGAGAAAACCTCCTGGTTTTCCCTTATAACAAAATGCAATGAGAATAAATTTAGAATATTGTTGGATACATTGCTTGAAATATTACGCTTATGATCATTATTACTCTTCGTTTTAATGAGAACTGGATGCAATAAACTCTTATTACAAAATACTGTCCAGGTGTGTGTGTGTGTGTTTGCCTACAGCACCCATAATGAACGCTGAGAAGCCCCTCATATTCTGACATGAATATTTTCCCCAATCATCTATACAGTAGATCTCATTTGAAAACATGAGAGCACCTAATCCTCCAGCATTGTGGCCTCTCTGCCTGCCATTCCACAGTGTGAAGGGCTTTCAGCTCTCACTCGGCCTGTTTACTGCAACCTGCTTGGCTTTGCAGCGACCCCAGTGTCTAAGCTCTTCAAGAGGAGCGCCTGTTTTTCCGTGTGTTGCCAAGGCAATGGCTTGCAAGATGCAGGGTTGCCAAAATGGAGCGCACGTCAGGGAAATAGGCAGCAAGTCTGTGCTCTTAAAAACCTTCTACAGCACCATGCTGTGAGCTCCTGTTATTGTACAAGAGGAAGACATGTTCTGCCTGCATGGTCACCGAGTTGAAAAACATGGCGGCATCCGATCTGAAAGAAACTTGTTTGAGGTTGTGCGACTTGTTGTATGTTTGACCTGAGACACCCAGTAATTCAAAAAATTTTATTTTTTTCCCTCTTTCCAAGACGGAGTGACATTTCTGGCGCTGCTCTGCTGTTGCATAAATGAAGGAAAATGTTTAATGTCAAGTCTTGTATTTAATGACAGCCCGTGAGTGACTAAAAGCACAGCTTGCATGCTAGACACGATTGTGTGAGTGTGTTTGCGCCTTCAATTCGATTCCCAACGATGCTGCCGCTCGCAGATGTTCTTTGATATTCATGAACAACTGCCTGTGGTGGATGTTACCAATAGCACTCACTTTCATCTCAACCCCATGGCACTTCCTCAAGTGTCTCCCAGCATACCGCCCCAGCAACACATCCCAGGGACTGCACATAATGCTTCATTCAGCAGTCCTAAAAAGACCTAAACCTCGCCTCTTCATAAGTAACAAATGGAGACATCAAGCTCCTGAACTGCTTTCAAAAATCTCTGTGCTTTTCATGTCCAAACAGCTACATAAAATTAATGACATTTAGGTGAATATGATGCAATGTCACGATGAAGGCTTTCACGAGGCTTAAACTGTCCTTGGCTTAGCTGCACTTCTTAATATTAGCCTGCACTGGCCACAGAAGAAATAGAAGAAATGATATAATAGCCTAATAACTGTGGAAAATGATAGATATATATCCCCTTTGAGTTGCCGGCTTTCTGTGAGACCTGATATAAGCTGGCCAGAATGCAGCCCCACTGGGCAAAGTGTGCTCAGCATTGACTGGGTACATGATTATGATTCTAGGAGAACTGCCAGCATCCGGTTTATTTACTGATTCTCCATAGCGCCTTCCCATTTTGCGTCAAGTCCACGATCCAAAATGAAGATGACACCTCCAATTTCTTCTTTTCTTCACCAGCTATTATCATTTCATTCAGAAGACATTCCATTTTTCTAAAAAACTCCAGACTCAAGGCTCTCTTTCTTGTAACCAGACCAAATTAGTGTCAGCCAGATGATAATGGCTTCTTAATGGTTCCAATTAAACACTCACATGGATTCTGTTTTGATTAAGAACTATGCCAAACAAAAGATGTGGAGAAAGTAAGACTGAATGTAAGACAATGACGTTGGGGTGGCACACAGCTGAACCTTATTAGGAGTGCAGACTAGCTTCGAGCTGCCTTACAAGGCAGCCATCCTGTAGTGTCACAGAGCAAGGCTTTGAAGTCTTAGTTCTGATGCGTGTAAATCTCAGGAGGTCTGAGCATCTGCCTACCTATCATACCACATCTGTTCCAGACACTTTGTACCCCTGCAACGAGAGCCACAAAAGTGATACCGCACTTACTAGACTCTCCAAACATCAGGAAATAAAAAGAAGTGCCAATGTTTTATAGCAAAATCTGTTCACATGGAATTGGAAAATTACAGAATCCTGAATGCAATCAATATGTTATGAACGCAATCAAACTTAAAGACAACCTGATATCAAGACTGACTTTTTACATTTTGCTAGCTCATGGCCTTGGTTAGATACATCTGGGCATATTACTTAAAAGCAATTTTTTTGTTTGTAATCTTTTACTAAAGTTTTACTAATGTTATTGCAGAATCATGGGCTGGACTAAAAATAAAATACAGGGTGTCCCAAAAGTCTCTATACATAGGGGAAATTAACACTCTTTAGCAAAATGTTTTCCAAACATTTTCATACTTTTTTTACATCATATATATATATATTTTTCAGACAGTCTTTAAGAATGACTTTGACAAAAGAAGAACATATTCGTATTAAGTAAATCATTCTCATGGCCGGATTGTAAAGCTGTCGCAAGGTTGCAATGGACATGCAATAACATGCATTAACAGCAGTTCATCAAGAGTAGGAGAGATGACTGTGTGTGTTTACAAAGAAACAGCAATCATGTAGAGGATGTTTTGTAAATAAAGTTACATATTGCTAAATTAATGTTAATTTCCCCTATGTATGGAGACTTTCAGCACACCCCATATTAATAACCAATGTTTTACCATTTATAACACATCAAGATGCTCGCAGGAGGGACCACAAACTTTGGCCTCTGCTTTTTGCTGTTCTCGGCTGCACGTACATCCTTAAATAAGTATGGCCTGATCCTGGCCCTTTCCTCCATCTCTGCCTTCTCTAATGAGTGTGCCAGTGGTGTTGCACGCGAGTTGTCCTTCACAATTGACTGCAGGTTAGCATCTAGAGCTGACTCCGTGTTGGTTTTGGCCTGAGCACTTTTCACATGGCAATCAAATTTTGATGAATAAAGTCAAAACCCCCGGCCTACCCCCCTAAAAGAACAGTTTCACACGGAAATACGCCACGCTGCAGAAGAAAAATGCATTTACATTTTCATTTCGCACCACCTGTTAAGCACACTCTGAAATTAGGTGGTCTTGTGAAATATTTTAAAATACCAGCAACTGTAATTCTCTGCAGAGAGGAAAGAGTTCCAGCTCATCTTAAAAGCATAAATCCTGACCGCTTGAGTGCACACGCTGGCATTTGTTCTGCTGCGTTTGGTGCTTCAGTCTTAATACCACCCCTGTTCCTGTTGGCATTTGCTTTTCTGTTTCATGGGCTCCATGTCTATGTACTCAGATATTCTGCGCATCCTAAACATGCTTTTAAAAAAATCCTCTGTAATTCATTTTTAGATGCCTTTTTAAAATAATGGCCTTGCCTCGTTTATTGACAACTAAGCACAGAACTTTAGCTGCCAAGTCCAAGATCCATATCCCGAGTTGCCATCTGTTTTGCTGAAGAAAGCATGGTGCCATACTACATTAGGATCAGAGAGGAAGCACAGGGAGACACAGTATAGGGTGTGCTGTTTGAAATGATCTCAGATTGCCACGGCTCCATTTAATCTGATTCTGCAAACTTTCCCCACAACACTATAATGTGTTCTGATGCAGCAACCCACACAAAAACTCATTTTTATGCAATGTTAAGGCTTTTTAGCTCATTTCATTAGCCAAATAGTGCCAACGGGCACAGCCCAGAAAAGTAAAAGTGCAAAGACGGATTTTTCATTTGCACTGATCAGACGGCATCTCAGCACTGCAGTAAATGGAGTTTTTTTTCTATTCTCGGCAGCTTCCTGATTGTGTGCTTTTCTGCAGCCCACTCTACAGTTTTTTCCAGCCAAATAAAATGATAACATTTTTTTTTTGTGCAAATGTTTAATCATTAGTGGCCTGAAACACCTGCTAGAGTTAATCACCTCATCTCACCTTCATAAATCAGGCAGAGGAACTCTGATGGTTCATTAGTGCAAGTACTGGTGAAAGAACGTCTCCATTCCGTTAACGTTGCTAATGGAAAACAGTATCAAGCCATTTTTAAAACTTAATGCGTCTGCAGATATTGGTCCTATTCAGATTATTCATTGTCATGTAGTGAAATGATAGTTTATAAAACACCTAGTGCTTTTCCACCATAATTTTGAGTACTGCAAAGTTACAGGTGATGAGGAAAAAGTCAAATGGCTTTGGTTATTTATTTAAATGAAATCTTTATGGTGCTTTTATAAAGGTACCCAGTTAATTATTTACTTGCTCAACTGCATTTTGTAAAAGGAAAGACAGAACTCTATGTATGTTATGTAAGTTAAAAGCAAATACATTTAACTTACATAATGTGACATCATGACAGTTCACAAAAATATTTAATTTTATTGAAAAATCTAAACCTCTTAGGTCATCTAAATGTAAAAGTTCAGGTTGTCAATGGATGAATGAGATGGAAACACATGCAAAGTCCACTCATGGTACAGCGATACACTTCTATCATGCTGTCTTTCTGGTGAACTGGGAAAGGGGTAATTGAACGTACTGCAGGCAAGTCACTGCAGTCACTTCTGAGAAGTGATTTTCACTTTGCTTATAGGAGACAGGGAGACTCAGAGGGGGATGAGGGGAAAAAAGCAGAAACAAAGACAGGGAGAGAGATAGACTAAGCTAGATTAAGGCAAAGAGTGTAAAAGAAAAGGAAAAAGGAAAGGGAGAGCGCCAGAGATAGGAGACTCACCACTCTTGCACACTGGGCAGCACTGGTCAGGCTCATATACAGGATCCACACACTCTGTCTGCGGGCAAGCTGACACAGAACACAAAACCTCCCCACTGGGTTCACATCGGCATTTCTCACACCTAGACACCTAGATACATGAACCCACATAAACATTACATATGTACACACAGCAATGGTTACACAGAGATACCAAACACACTATACATTAATCCAAAAGAGCATATATTTATGAAGTGTGTGTGTATATACACACTACATGTCCAAAAGTATATGGACACCTGACTATCACACCCATATGTGCCCATTCCAAAACCATGTGTATTAACATGGAGTTGGTCCCTTCGTTGAGGTTATAATAACCTCCACTTTTCTGAGAAGGCTTTCCACTAGATTTTGGATTATTCATTAGTGATGTCAGGCACTGATGCTGGGTGAGGAGGTCTGGCACATAGTCAGCATTCCAATTCATCCTTATGGTGTTCAGTGGGGTTGGGGTCAGGGCTCAGGCCACTTGAGTTCTTCCACTCCTTGGCAAACCATGTCTTTATGTAGCTCAGTTTGTTCACAGGGGCATTACCATGCCGGAACAGTTTGGGCCCCTTAGTTCCAGCGAAGGGAAGTTGTAATGCTACAGCAGACAATGACATTCTAGACAATTGTGTGCTTTCATTTTGGTCTTTTGGCCAAAATGGCCAAAAGACCAAAATGTATTTAGCATATGTATATTTAGCAAAATGTATATTAGCATAATTTAGTGTATTTAGCATATACATTATATACAATACACACATTAAGGTCCATAAATATTTGAAGATTGACAAAGTTATTGTTATTTTAGCTGTCTATCATATACTGTGTATCACAGTATAATGGAGTTGAAATTAAATAATAAATATGAGCTCAAATCTGTGTCAACAATCATGATGGGACTTCACCAGAGTAAATACAGAGGGTTTTCCACAAGATGTAAACCAGTGGTAAGCCTCAAAACAGGAAGGCCAGATTAAAGTTTGTGAAAAAAAAAACACATCTAAAAATGCCTACGCAGTTCTAAGAGTGATGAGACAAAGATCAACTTGTATCAGAATGATGGAAAAGAAGAGTATGGAGAAGGGAAAGAACTGCTCATGATCTGACGAATACCACAAATCTTATGGCATGGGCATGTGTGGCTGCCAGTGGAACTGATTCCCTTGTATTTATCGATGATGTGAAGTGTATAGGACTATATTATCTGCTTAAATTCCGCCAACTGCTTCAAAACTCATCGGGCGGTACTTCACAGTGCAGGTGGACAATGCCCCGAAGCATACTTCGAACGCAACCCAAGACTTTTTAAGGCAACGAAGTGGAATGTTCTGCAGTGGCCCTGAATTCAACTGAGAAGGCATTTTATTTGCTGAAGGTTTCCACTCTAAGAACAAGCAGCAACTGAAGAAAGACATGGCAGAACATCACCACAGGAGAAAGCCTAGTATCTGGTGCATGGTAAATCCAGAGGCTTATACAGTGGTTTGCTAATGTATTGGTGTTCACAGATCCACATCCTAATGCCCCAGAAAACAGCAAGTATGCTTACTAATAGGTATTGCTCACTGCTCTTTATTTTCCAGGCGCAAAACACATGAAGAGTATCTCGAGCTGAGAGAACAATGGACAGCATGCTACTCAATTTCTGCCAGAAAAAAAGGATTTATTTTTGGCAACTTGTTGAGCATGAACTTGCAACATCTACACTGAAAACTGAAAACGCTGATAAATGTAGAACAGATGAGATCACACCTTGCTTCCATAAGAGGACAGCCCTGCAGGGTCTTAACAGATATTATTCTGAGTTAGTAACCTCTGCCAAGACTCTAATTGTTAAGGTTTCCTTTTGCATATGTATTAGGAATAACAAATCCGGCCCCTAGATATTGGCACTCTTTGTAAATCGACTTAATTTGTGAGTGTGTGGTGTTGCAGAGGTCTCCAATGATAAGGCAAAGGAAGAGCAGAATATGAAAAACATGAAGGCATGAAAATGAGCAGAAACATAACAACAGGTAAAAACAACAAGCAGCTACAAATCTCTCTCTGTTGAGTCACTCACAGTACAAAAAGAATAATTTATAGACCTGATACGGCTTCTTACCTGATGACACAAATGCTGCGTCGGAGGAAGGCTTGTGACTAATCTGTAAGCACTGTCATATGGATAACGACCAAAATGTGTCCTTCTTTTTTAGCATCATGATTTGCATCTAAATAGCAGCCCTGGGATTACAGACGCCATTTAGATCATAGAACACCAGGGAAAACAATAACATCATCTCCTATGGGGTTATTCCGAGTGGACACGGATAAGATTAGAAAAAAATCCTTTGATGAATCCTTTGAGTGAGACAAAGAAAAAGTAAGAACAAGAACGCAGCACATTTTTGTTCTGTTGCAATCAATAGTGAATCAAGGTATGATGTGCACATATTAGATTACTTCAACTTGAGTCCACTAGAGCACAAAAATTCAATTCACCTATGTGATGAACAGATATCCAGGGAACCAATGGCATAATGTGAGTGGCACTTGAGCTGACTGTCATTTTTTCTGCCACAAAATATACTGTAGCTATCACTCGAACTATATCATTAATTGTTTATTAATAATATCCAGTGCATAAAGCAATTACTGGAAATATTAAGTGCAATCATACGGGTGGTGGAATAAAAACAAATGACTGTTTACATATTAGTTACGCTGAAGAAAAAAAGATTTCACTGTTTATGAAGCAGTGGAATAATAATAAGCCATTATTGCAGCAAATTTGGTCTAACCTTGAACTCCTCCAGTGATGTGTAGGTCTTTCCTCTGAATTCACAGTAATTCTTCCGTTCTTTACACTGAGGACAGCACTGGCTGGTGTCCACACGCAGACAACGAGGGTGGACTTTTGGACACTCTGGCTGGTCACACAAGGGTCCCTCGTCTGTGCACAGGCAAGGGCATGTGGAGGGTCCAGGAGTGAACTTCTCACCAATGGCAAACATAAACCCTGTCTCGTCCATGCAGCCCTTGCCTCTATAATCAGGGTAAGCGTACTCATCAGTGGTGTCCACTAATTCATTGGCCTCTCCTGTTGGCTCTTCATCAGTTTTCTTCACAGAGTTCTGCTCAGCCCAGGCCTTCTGTGTCTTTCCCTGAAGTTTGGATCCTCGCTTTAAGGAGCTCCAGGTGGGCTTCATTTTGCTACTGCTTGTTCTGTTGCCTCCACTAACCCCTTCCAGTCCTAGATTATCAATCTCCTCCAGGCGCTGCTGGCCACTGGAATTCACCACACCCTGCTTGGAATGGTTTAGTGCCCGCTCCAGTCGCTCCCTCTCCCCTGCCTCGGGCACTGGCACAATGGGAGTGCCCCATGCACTCGTCTGTACGAGCCAGGTTAGAACAATAAGTCTTGTTGTCATGGCAATGGAGCACAGCATTTCTTCTCCCCACCACCCGCAAGGTGGGATGACACCTGGGCTTACATATCAGTCCTCACATGGCAAACAGGATCAGACTCATCTGCAACAAAATAGGGAAAAAAATGAAACTACTCACCTTTTTAAAACAGTCACAATGAATCATGAAGGACAGCAGCACTACGAATGTTGCCCAAGTTAACAAAACTCCCCAAGGTCTGCTTTGGGCATATTCAGCAAGAACAGCAAAACAGTTAGCCAAAATCAATAACACAGTAAATGATTAAAACTAAAGTATTAATATACTTCCCACAGCAATCCAGAAGTAATATAGTGCCCTCATTCAAGCCACCTTTTATCAGTTTTACTGTCCACTTATTGGTTGCGATTATGCTGCTTGAAATTATGCTGCTTGAAATTCCTGTGAAAGTTGCTTCTGTACACAGAACACGAAGGAGATGGAAATGTGTTAAATCTGACAGAATCGAGTGTAATCACACAGGTTGAAAGCAATCTTCCAGTCGCACCTCTACACATCGGTGACAGACACAAAAGCAAATTGCTTCAAAGATCGGAGGGGCTGGATCATCAGCTTCTCAACCCTTCTCACCAATTCTTTACTCTCTGCCATCCACAGTCAATCCAAGAAATTCAAGCCAGTTGGGTGAGCAGAGAGGTTAATTGGGAACTGGACCTGAATCTCACTCAGGCAGAGGTGACAAAAAGAAAATGTGATCTACTAGGCAGAATGGATGGGATATCACCATCTGAAGAAATGTGATCAATCAGTTCAACCCAAGATGTTAGTTTAACACAAGCGTTTAACAGTCATGGTCCCCTCGTTCTGCACATTTCAGTGTTCTCTACCTTCGGACTCCATTTCTAAGCTCATTAACAACCCTTCATCAGATTAGGTTTAGGGAAACCTAAAACCTGCAGTAATACAGAAGCAGGGTAACAGATAAAGAGCCTGTTGATGCCATACACAGGTGCATAGACGCTTCAGAGCCTTGCCTAAAAGCCTCACCATACCAAAGCCCAGTGCGTTAGCAGAACTCATCTCACTGACTTAACTGCAGTGTAACAATTTATTCTGTCATTCCACATTAACATTGCGCTATCCTGACCACTTTGCGGCTCGCCCACAGACTTTAAAAGGGTATTTAGTAGAAAAAGACTCTTCAATACAGAAGCCTGTAAAATCTCTAGCAGTGCTGATTCTTCTCAATGCGCATTTTTTATCTCTCTTTTAAATCTCCATGCAGGTGCTGGTACCAAAATAAAAACTACTGGTCCAAATTAATTTAATTATCTCTTTTTTTCTTCTTTTTCTTTTTGCGGTGACTATATTCCCTAAAGGAGCTGCTTTATTTATTTATTTATTCTGGCAGGCTGAACAGCGGAACACAAATCACTTTCACAGTGTGGCTTGACCAAGTCCATCTCCCACACATTTAACTTAACTGTGCCTTTTAAGGAATACCTACCTTAATGCTCAAACATAAACACAAACACCATGCTATTTTGGATTTAATGCCAGTACCTGTATGCCTTTGAAGAAAGCTTTTTCTCTCCCCCTTTTTTTAAGCGGCTTGGTTCGAAACAGACGAAGATTTAATCCGCGCTCTTCCAATTCAGGTTTGTGAACATCTCCACAGTGACTCCTCCACCACACACTGTGCATGCATGCATCTCCTAACTGCGCTCCCAAACGCTGGCCAACGTTCCCAGCATTCAGGGTTGCCAGGTTGTTCCGAAATGGCGCCTTGAGAAACCTGCTTTTTTGCTAAAACTGCCCTAAACTTCAAATCACTGTTATATAAAAAAAACCAATATAAATAATTACGAACGATAAACAAAAAGAATCTGAAATAATATCGGCTAACATCGTTTTATTCCCCTGCAAATGCTATTTAAAAATAGACACGTGGTGAGGGTAACATCATAATCTGGCAACACTCTAGCCGTCAGGGTTTGGGGACTGAATGGCTGCCTTGAGCAATAAGTTAAGGCTGAGAGGGATAGGGCCAATGATGAAACGAAGGCTACATTTCAAAACTCATGTTAGCGTATTAATCAAATGTTAGGTTACTTATGGTGTCGAACACATTAGCATATTATACATTTTTGGACGTAGCCTCGTGTCAGCAAAGCAGACCTGGGTGGCTACAGTATTTTTTCCTGTGGTGAAGCATGTTTACATTTACAGCATTTAGCAGACTGTCTATCAAATCATATCTGTATAATCTTAAGTATTTTAACATGCAGTTTTCCACTTGGGTTTTCTCCGAGTTCTCTGGTTTCCTCCTATCTAATGAAAAAATACCACTCTGAATTGCCCTTAGGTGTGTGTGTGTGTGTGCATGTGCGCGCGCTTCTGTGTGGATGGTGCCCTGTAATAGACTGGAGTCCCATCACAGGTGTGTTCTCATCTCGCAGAAGTCTGCCAGAAGTGAATTGCACTAGTCCGGTCTCAAGATGACAAAGGGATTGAACGACCACCTGGGTGGCCATCGTGGATAGAAATGGCCTCTCCTGATGTTGTATCAAGTGAAATGCTAAATGTGGAGCTGGTAAAAGCCTTATGCCCCAGGCAATGTGTATATGAATGGGTACATGTTTGCATAAAGTCCAACTGCCAAGTACCACAATCCCCAACTTCAATAACTGAATAGAAAACTTGAGGGAATTTTTGTTCCTTTATGACAGTGTTTGACTTAACCTATAAATATACTTATAAAGAGAGGTGATGCAGAGTTTTGCATGTAGCGACCATGAAACTATGGTTCTATGAACACTTGATAAATGCCAGGGGCAGTTTATATCACCTAGATAGCTTTATGCATGTGTAGAATCACATACATAATTAGAATTTCACCCCTCCTAAATGCTATGGGTGGTGAATATCACCTGGCTAACATATTGTGACTTTAGTTTCATAAGAGTCTATCTGCCATTCACTCTGAACTCAGATAAAACCTTAGTCTGAAACCGCATACTAACCTAGTAGGCGAAATACATCTACACATGGTAAGTATGTGGTTTCGGACGCACCCCATGGTTTCAAGCAGTCGTCTATTTGCATGTATAGCAAGACAAATAATTAACTGCACTTGAAGCTTTCGTAAAATTAAAAATGAAACACCCAAAACTGTATACAGTACCATAACGAAGACGAACTGTATGTTGATGCATGAAATTCTGGAGGGAACGTCGGACGGCGCAGCGTGGGATAATAATAACGACGTGTGATGTTAATAATACATAATGACGTGTTTTGTTAATCGATCTCTGTTATATAACATGTAAAACGTGAACATGAAAGCAATATCCTAAAAGCAACTCATGTAAACACCTTAATCACAATATTGTGTTATTCAGAATAAGGTCAATAATTAGATTATTGCTGTCCATGTAAAAGTAGTCAGTGTCAACCAAAACTGACACATCTTAGAACTGACTGGAAAGGTGTAAGGAATGTGTTCAGGCAGAGGCACCTTGCTCCTTTCATGAACCCCCAGTGCCAATCCTTGGTGCAGTGGCACACTGCATTGGTCACTATGTACAACATTAGCATAGATGGGGAATTGCAATGGGAACTACAGTAAGACCAATGAAGGGCCAATTCTTCTTGTCTCAGTCGACATGAGTTGATTTGGCATAAATGAAAATGTCCTGTAACTTGCCAAACCTTTCCCAGATATGGGACACCACTTTGTTTTTGAGTTCACCATGAGACTAAGTACTGTAAAGTGGGGTCAAAAAACATAGGAGCCAGTCATCCAATTATAGCAGTATCCTGACACCTCTGGCTATCAGACTCTGTCTGTCCTTGAAAGGCATACTTCAAAATCCAAAATGTTCTGGCACAATAGAAATATGGAAATATGCATCACACAGATAAACTGACATGAAGTAGTTTTGTGGATGCATGGTATGAATCATTGGTAGCCGACCACACCCTGGTGTTGTGCATAAACTAGAGCAGAGAGCTGCCATATGTCCTGGCCCAGGTACTGCACTGTTAGGAGCAAGACCTCAATCAGCTCCCTCACATGTGAAATTTGGGGATGTGGGAGATTATAGGTAAAAAAAAAATGCTATGTTACCTGATGGGCGTGGAGAAAAGAGGGAAACGAACTATACCCCTGGTGTTGTTAGCAAGTGGCTAACATATTGGGCTAACTATGAACAATGCTTCAATAACACTAGCCACTAGACAGCAGGACATACTGTACACCAATGACAAGATGCCAAGGAAGAATTTGACTGGTGGGATGAATGAGAGCACACAGAGGGAAACTCCACCCAGCCCCAACTGGGTTAGTCTGTGTGTAAGTTAGCCATAGGTTCACTAGTTGAGAGACTGTGGGGGCTGTGGTGCTGAGCCAAAGCACAGAGGGAGACTCACTGGAGATACGAGGGGAAATCCACTCTAGCTCTTGTATGCATATTATTGAGTCCAGCTAGCTTCTGTAGGTCACTAGATGGCGGGTGATGTTAAAAGCACAGAGTGAGACCCCACTCCAAGAGAGTGAGTGTCATAATGAGAACATTTCATAGCTAACTCCATGGACATGGACAACAGGGTGATTGATAGTTAACAATGCAATTCAAGCTAAAAGACAGCGTTTCAAATGGACTCAAATTAAAATTACACTCACTACAGATGAAGAGATAATAGTAGGTAGATAACAGGAGTCTATCAATAGCTTCATAGTATACTATATCTCACAAGTAGTCACAAGCTGTTAAGCAGATAATTTTATAACATGTGCATGAGATTTGACATGTGTATGAGGTGAGAACAAGAGAGGGAATGATGGCTATAGGGCAATGGTATTTACTGTAAATATTATGTCATACATCACATTTACGTTTAGATTTATGGCATTTGGCAGACACCCTTATCCAGAGAAACTTACAGAAGTGCTTTGGAGTCTCTATCAATAAATAGATACTGATACTGGTTCATTAGGTCGCTGGCAAAGAATAACATCAGTCTAAAAAACTCTTTTGGGAGAGGTAATATAGTAAAAAAAAAAAGGCACTCAGACAACACAATTTTATTTTTAATTTAAAGTGTTAATTTAAGTTCTTTAGGAAGAGATAGGTCTTTAGAGGTCATTTGAAGACTGCCAGTGACTCAGCTGTTCGGACATCTAGGGGAAGTTCATGGGGAAGTTCATGTGGAAGTTCATTCCCCCACCTTGATGCCAGAACAGAGAAGAGTCTTGATGCATGCCTTCCTTGTACCCTGAGAGATGGTGGGACCAGTTGAGCAGTGCTAGAGGATCGGATGGAGCATGGTGCAGTGCGGGGTGTGACAAGTGTTTTGAGGTAAGTGGGTGCTGGTCTGTTTTTGGCTTTGTAGGCAAATGTCAGTGTTTTAAATCTGATGCAGGCAGCTACAGGAAGCCACTTGAGGGAGTGTAGCAGTGGGGTGGTGTGGGAGAACTTAGGAAGGTTGATAAGAAGTCAAGCATTCTGGATCAGTTGGATGCAGATGTTGAATGGTTTTCAGTGTCAGACCTGCCAGGAGCAAGTTGCAGTAGTCCAGTCTCGAAATGACAAGGGACAGACTAAACAAGCAGTTCAGAAATGGACGATTCTTTCTGATGTTGTAAAGGATATATCGACATGAGCATGTCAGATTAGCAATGTGAGAGGAAAAGGACAGTTGATTATCCGTGGTTACCCTAAAGTTGCATGCAGTGACAGAAGGTGAGATCAGAGAGTTGTCCAGGGAGATTGCATGATCCTGACAAGGTGATGAATCACCTTGGAAAAACGGCAGTTCAGTTTTGCTGGGATTCATTTTCAGCTGATGAGCTGCCAGTCATGATGAGATGTCTGCCAGACATGCTGAGATCTGAGCGTAAACATGAGTGTCTGAGGGATCAAAGGAGAGGATGAGTTGAGAGTCCTCCGCATAGCAGTGGTATGAAAACCCTTGTGAGGATATAACTTCACCAAGAGATTGAGTATAGAGGGAGTACAGAAGAGGACCAAGTACTGAGCCTTATGGGACACCAGTGGAGAGTCTGCGGGGAGCAGATGTGGAAAGTCACTTTGTGACTTTGGTCTCAGCATGTATGCACATGCAAGCAAGAAGGTGTCCAGATGATATTCACCAACCCTTTAATCTAGGAGGGGTGAATTGTTATTTATTTATTTTTGTTTTTTAATTTCTTTTGTACTGGGTATTTTCTAACACTGTGAATGAGGGGTATGGCTACAGAGGATGTCATCTGATCTTGCATACAATAGAACTATTGTGCCTTGGGTGAGGTGATTATGTCCTTTAAAAAACTCTCTTCCTATCCAGCACATAGCAGCATTAATGTGATTGATTTTTCAGTCTGTCACAATCATTTCCACAAGGCTGCTCTGATGGGGTGAGATGGGAAAATCATTAATTCAGCATTAAACAAAAATGTAGGCAGAGAAGCATTTCAGTTTTACTGAGGCTGTTTGCTCTGGCTTCACCTCCTCACAAAGAAGAGATTCTTCTAACGCTAGAACAATCGATCCAGTCCAATAATATTCAGGTCTTAGCATGCAGACTTGATTCCAAAATAGGTAACACATAGTGTTCTGTAACTTGGCTGTGAATAGTTCATGTGTGTGTGTCGCTCAGGAGGTAAAGTTGTTACATCAATGCTGGGTCACTGCTGGCTGAAAAGAGGACAGGGCGCCTAAATGTGGTAATGGTTTTCTCACAGCAGATGCACATATATGAGAACCTGTGAGTAAAATCTGTTAATGCAGTACCTGTGAAAAGGTTTTTTCATGCTCAGTTAGGGGAGGAGGTAAAATAAAGTTCTTCCCTGACAACACAGAGACATTTGTTAAAAAGCCATTAAGATAGAGCCATTTATAAAACATGACTTGCATTGCACTATAATAGAATAACACAGAAGTAGCTCTACAGTCATTGTTATATACACAATACCTGGAATGGTGCATGCTGAAAGACTGTTTTGTTATTCTGGTTTGTACAAGGATCAGCAATTTGGATGCATCAAATGAATAAATGTTGAGACTCTGAATCCTGTGCATCCTTTGGGTGAATTGCCTTGTGGAGCGGAAGCAGATGAATTTCCTGCAGCATATCATAAAAAAGTCAGTGCTCTCTTCATTAAATCAAAAATTAGGTCTATTCAAATAAATTAAATCACAAGAAATGCAATGACACTGTGCATCCAAAAACAAATTCTCCTTGAGGATTATATAGAAGTGCAAGCTTCCTTCAACCAAAATACCTCATATTTAAGCAATCCATATGTTATTGAAAACAGCTACACTAATTTAGAAATAAAAATTGCATTATCAGCAGACCCTATCTTTTGCAGGCATCAATAGAATTATGAATGTCAATAGAATTCTGTATTCTATTAAAAATGCAACAATTTAATTTGAAAAGTCAAGTCACCTTTATTTATATAGCACATTTAATAGAAAATAAATGTCACGCAAAGTGCTGTACATCATCTCGATTAAGTCTAACCAGTGAAAGTGAAATAGAATGATTAGGACAATAGAATATTTCAAATAAAAGAATCAAAAGAATAAAACTAAACTAAAGCAGTAAAGCAAAGGAGAAATAAAAACATTAAAAGACAAAACCACAGACAATATACGAGACAAAACAGAAGACCTGATACTACAG
This sequence comes from Ictalurus furcatus, assembly GCF_023375685.1. Lineage (NCBI taxonomy): Eukaryota > Metazoa > Chordata > Actinopteri > Siluriformes > Ictaluridae > Ictalurus > Ictalurus furcatus. The sequence continues at coordinate 16,988,530 of NC_071257.1, read as the reverse complement.
ATCTTAAAGATCTTTACTTGTCTGGGAAAATTAACATGTTTATAAAATAGGGATAATCAATTAGAGTCATTGCACAATTATTGGGCATAGCCAATACAACCATTTGGAAGGTCCTGAAAAAGTAGGAAACCACTGGTGTACTTAAAAACCAGACATCAGAGAGGTCGGCCAAGGAAATCAACAGCAGTTGATGACAGAAACATTGTGAGAGCTATGTAGAAAACCCCAAAACAACAGTCAGTGACATCACCAACAACCTCCACAGGGCAGGGGTCATAATCCACCATTTGAAGAAGACTTCAAGAGCAGAAATATAGAGGCAATACCACAAGACGCAAACACTCATGGGCAGTAAGAATCAGAAAGCCAGATTGGAATTTGCAAAAAGAAATACATAGATGAGCCATAAAAGGTCAGAAACCAAGATTAACCTCGACCAAAGTGATGGAAAGGCCTAATTGTGGAGAAAGAAAGGATCTGCTCATGATCCAAAACATACAAGCTCATCTGTCAAGCATGTTGGAGGTAGTGTCATGGCTTGGGCTTGTACGGCAACAGGCTCACTAATTAATGATGATGTAACTCATGATGGTAACAGAGGAATGAATTCAGAAGTCTCCAGGAACATTTTGTCTGCCAATTTACAGAGAAATGCATCCAATCTAATTGGGAGCAACTTCATCCAGAACAAGACAATGACCCAAAAAACACTGCCAACACAACAAAGGACTTCGTTAGAGTAAAAACACGAAAGGCTTTTTATAAGTTTACTGTGAACACTCTAACCTCTCTGTTCCCTTAACACTTTTCCTCTTTGTTCTTTTGTTAACACTTACTTTGTTCCTGTGTTAACACTTTTAACTCTTCCCAACCAGGTAAAGACAGATAAAGGCCCTCACCTTGCGCATTCCTTTGTCTCCCAGAATACCATTTGCCCGCATTTATGTACCTTCCCAAATAACATTTGCTCATATTCCTATGACTTCCTGAAAACCATATATGGAGTTGTTCCTGTCTTACATTGATATGCTTCCTGTTTTATGCAAATATGCCCTTCTGCCTAGCCAATCAATAGTTAACCTATTGTCTCTGTTGTGTGTCAAGCATGATATATACTCTGCCTTTCTTGGAATAAATGAGAGACCTTGCCATTTGAACTTTGTATATCTGTGTGTCATTTGGAAAACTCTCCCAAGGCCTTGGTGTGGGAAGCATGTAGCGGGGCGAGGGCGCCGTCTTTTTGTGTATTTTCGCTTTCTCACTTCTTAAGAATCATAACCCGAAGGTTCTCTATTCACAAATCCTAACAGTTTTCTGGGGGCTCTTCTGGGATATCTACTGAGAGGTAAGAATAGTTTTAATTTGTTTGCTCTGCCTTGAAGTGGATATCTCATGTATCCCAATTGTACTACATGCATTGCATAAATGCGTTGCATAAATTTCCTCATTTGTAAGTCGCTTTGGATAAAAAGCTGCTAAATGAAAAAATGTATAATGTAAATGTATAAATATTCTGTGGTGTTCTATGGAAGCAATTGGAAGTAACTGTTAGTTGAATCTTTATTGTGCTTAGGCTCCGGCCGCTGTGGTAGTGCTTTCTCCTGGCCTTATTGTAAGTCACTGCAGTATAACACTATTTTCAAAGAATTTTGAAATAGGAGGATTTGGCTCAGGCCACTGAGTAATGTTTCTTTCTGCATTATTGTAAATATTAATAGTATAAACCTATTTTCAAAGAATTTTGAAATAGGAGGATAAGCTGAGCCCGTCTCAGTTGCGCGCACTATTGCTTTATTTTTCTCTGTTCTTCTTGCTGTTTGAAAATACTTTACCACCACACTGCACCTTCCTGCTGTCTTTGTTGTGTGTTATTTGTTCTGTATGTAAATCATTAGACATGGGTGGAAGAGGTCACTCTAAATCAGTGAAAGCACTCAAACAGACAATTATTCAGGAAGTACAGCTGACTCCACAACCATCAGGCCCTCTAACTCTCGTAATTCTGATGCTTATGCTGAGTTAAATGTTGCCGTACCTTTTTTGCAGGTTGGTAATTGTTTGGTGGAAGAGATGGCTAAGTGGGCTGCCAAAGAGGGCTCACCCTCTCCTCACATCCATGACACCAAATCTAAAGTCTCAATTATCTCCTTTTGAAATCATAATGGGCAGGCCCATTCCAACCCCGTGGACTAAAACTAACCCTGGTGTTTCTTTTACTGGAGACCTGGACCTGATTGTCGGCAACACTCAAGCGTTAATTGAAAAAATTGAACAATGTGCACAATAATGTCTTTGCTTCTCTCCCTTTACTGACAGATAAACCTGCTCCCCTTTTCCCTAGGTGATACAGTACTAGAAAAGCCTCAACTCCAAGAAGGCTGGAGAAGCCGACTTTGGAACTCCCACAAAGGTGATAGCCGTCACTCACACAGCCGTACTCGCTGAATATCAACTCCAGTGGATTCACGTCAGTAGACGGAAATGGTGCCTGAACAGAACCAGCTCACCCGAGAAAGGAGAAAATTCACAATCAAGAAGCCATTAGGGGGCCTCTTCTCATCTCACCTTAGCACATACACATATAGATTTTCTTGTATTAGCCTTGAGAACACACACAAGTAATAAACAACAACTCATGCTCTGTCTGGAAGAAGCATGTGAGTGGTGGGAGCTGTCATAGGCTCATGGATCCCTGGGTGTTCCTCGACACTTATGGGAAGAGTGTATGCAGGTCTTTTTGGGGCCTAAGAGGGCATTGATAAGTTTACTGTGAACACTCTAACCTCTCTGTTCCCTTGTTAACACTTTTCCTCTTTGTTCTTTTGTTAACACTTTCTTTGTCCCTGTGTTAACACCTTTAACTCTTCCCAACCAGGTACAGATAAAGTCCCTCACCTTGTGCATTCCTTTGTCTCCCAGAATACCATTTGCCTGCATTTACATACCTTCCCAAATAACATTTGCTCGTATTCCTATGAATTCCTGAAAACTATGTATGGAGTTGTTCCTGTCTTACATTGATATGCTTCCTGTTTTATGCAAATATGCCCTTCTGTCTAGCCAATCAATAGTTAACCTATTGTCTCTGTTGTGTGTCAAGCATGATATATACTCTGCCTTTCTTTGAATAAAAAAGAGATCTTGCCATTTGAACTTTGTATCTGTGTCTCATTTGGCAAACTTGGCAAAAAAAGTGTGTAGCGGGGCGAGGGCGCCGTCTTTCTGTGTACTTTTTCTCTTTTCCTAACATTGCAACCCTTTATTGACAAATCCTCACAGTTTTAAACTGGCCAAGACAATCACTAGACCTTAACCCAATTGAGCATGCATTTCACATCCTGAAGAGGTGACTGAAGAAAACCCCCAAAACAAACAACAACTGAAAGAAGCTGTGGTACAAGCCTTTAAAAGGATAAAAAGAAGAATTAAACAGTTTGGTAATGTCAGTGGGTCGCCAGCTTGATACAATTATTGCAAGCAGGGGATATGCAACCAAATATTAAGTGTTATTTACTATAAGACTATCTGTTTCTATACTTTTGCTCACCTAAATATTGCGTGGTCTGCCAGCAAAGGTGCCATGTTCTAAGTTGTTTAACATATGATGTAAATATCAGGACATGAAAACTGAAATTGTGAGCTATCATTTCATATTCATTGTTTGAGCTCAAATCCAAATGTCTTCAGTGTATAGGAAAAACAATAAAATTGGCCTTGCTGTTCCAATACTTTTGGAGGGGACTGTAACTTAGCGCCTAGCCATGCAGCGATTTAAAAACAAATACCAAAACCTTGAAACATGTTCTGTACTTGACTGGCAACCAGAGAAATGAGGAAAAGACAGGAGAGATGTGTTCCCTCTTCTTGGTGCCGCTCAGGAGATGAGCAGGTGCAATTGTGGACCAGTTGGAGACGGGGTTGACTGACTACATGAGCCCCATGTAGAAGGAATAGCAATAATCAATTTGAGGAGAAATAAAAGCATGAATAACAGTTTCCAGATCATTAAATGACAAGCTACATTTAAATTTGGCAATAGTTCTCAACTGAAAAACTCTTCCTCTCACAAATGACTTTACCTGCTTGTCAAATTTTAGCTTATAGTCGAAGATTACCAAGTATTTTTGCATAGCTTTGTATATTACTTGACCAGGGCCCCAATTTGTCAGCTACTGTTCTTGTAGAGTCTGGTTGACCAAATATAATGACTTTTGTCTTGTCATTATTTAACTGGAGAAAGGTTTTAGATAGCCAGTATCTTTCATTTTCAATGAGAGATTTCAATTAGAGATACAATTGTGCATAAATATGGTAGGAAATGTATTTATGAAAAATGCACCCAAGGGGAAGCATGTACAAAGAAAACAACATAGGGCCCAGCATGGACCCCTAAGGTACATCACTGGTAATTTGTGTTAACACTTTTCACTTAAATGTTAAGTGTAAATTGAAAAGTATTAAGTTCTACATTTATGAGAATAGTACACATATATAACCATCAAAGAGTGAATATGAAAATACATAAACAAATAAATAGATTAGTCATAGTTCTTTTTCCAGTAAAGTTTAGTAAAGTTTATATTTTTTCTTTAGTAAACATTACATGTTGTCAATTTGCATATAATCAAACCTGTGACTAATGAATAATACCGAGAACTCAAGAATACCATATGGCAATAATCCAGGGGGAAAATGAGAGACTGCAGCATGTCAGCATGACTAAAGAGACCCCAGGCCAGCTTCGACTACATAAAGCCTTGGAAAGGAGTACACCATCAGGGCCAAAGGACTATAGCAATTACTACGGTTCATAATACCTATGACACAAATATAACCCATTTTCTGCCAGGGATGCATACCACCTCTGCTCCATTTCAAGCTTAGTGAAAAATTAAACTTGTACATGGTTACAGTTAACCGGAAACAATAGAAACATCAATAAAATAAACAATAAAATCACAAATAACCATAATACATTGTCATTTACATACATGTAGCTCATTTCCTCATGTCACTATAACCTTAAATATTTTGCATAGTTGTATGCTATATGGGATTAATATTTGTATTTTTGTCCTAAATTAAATAACATGTCAATTTCCTGCTTTTAAGCAGCTAGCACAGGTGATATATTCAGTAACAGAGACTCAATGTGACTATTTGAGACTAAGTAAAAACAAAGGATTTGTACTTAATAAAAAAAAAGATATTTTCAAGATCATGTATATGCATGTACAATAATTGCATGTAATTGACTACCTTAATAAGTTTGAGCAAGGTTTCAAAATCAACATTCTGTAAGTGCAATCACAGTAGTTATGGTTATAAAAAAGGGGTGAATGGAGTGTCAGAAAAATATGGCTTGATATCACTATCTGAAACATTTCTAAATGAAATGCCAAAGGAAATGCAGGATGACATGAGATGCATTTCATTTCATTTGCATAATATTGTACAGAAATATACAAAAAAGGACAACATCTTCAAAGTTGTCAAAGATGCCCCAAAACCAGAAAACATAGTAAGTAAATGAAAGATTGCCAGTGTTGCTCAGTAGGGGGTGAACCTCTGATGCTCTGATTTTTTTATGGAGGCTGAGGCAGGGATTTTTGTGGTGTAGGGAGCGAGGCCCGGCGAGGCAGCGGTGTGCACAGTCAGCAGAGGCACAGTTTTCATGCCAAGCAGGCTGGAGACTGGAAGAGCATAGTGGGTAGTAGGGATCGAGTGCATGGCCGGGGGTGAGTGGACGTTAATGGCCGAGGGAGCAGCCAGCATGGCCGCAGAGGCAGAGGCAGGAGAGGCAGACTGGGAGAAACTCAGGCCGAGGTCAACAGTAGTACTGGAGGAAGAGGAGGCAGCCTGGATGCTGAGTTTAGCCACCTCTAAACTGCAAACACAAACACGTACCCACACACATTCCACCACCACGGGGTAGGGAGGGAAGGAGGGAAGCAGGACAATGTTAATTAGTTAGAGTAGGAACAAAAGAGGGTGGACGTTAAACAGGAAAGCAAGAGAAATGGGAGATTAAAAATAAAAGATCAATAATGGGAATGTTATGTGTTACAAAGAGAAACAATATCTAGGATTTCACATGCCTTGATAAGTATTAATAAAGCTGAGGGGTGCCAACATAGGTGGGATTAAACAAAGGAATGGAGCATGAAATATTTAATTATAGTGATATACTAAAAGTGCCAAATTCTTTTAAGCTGAAAATGCTGTAATACTAGTTACATCTGTAAAAGTCAGAGTGCTTGTGTTTTGGCTGTCAGGGGTCCTCTTACCTGGCACTGATGAGGTATTGGGCCAGGCAGATGCTTGCTGGGGAGCCAGTAATGGTGACATGACGTACTGCTGAGCCATCTGTGGCACTGGCTATCTTGATTTGGGCTCCAGACATCTGGCGAATTTCATTGATCTTAGTGCCTTGTCTGCCAATAATGCAGCCTATGAGCTGAGAGGAGATAAGGGTAAGTGGCACATGGCATGAGTTTTTGGGAACCTCTTAATAAGTAATAATAGTAGTTTTACTAATCTTTCACAGCAAAGGATTGAATTAACACACAATAATCACACAGAACTATTTCCTTGTAATTGTTGTTAAGATATAGGTATTGGAAAAAGTGAGAAGTATTAGCCATCTTGGTCAGTTTAATTAAGTACTAATGCTTTATTAATCACTGACCCATTGTTATGGTCCCACTAATGCCACTGTGCCAAAGTGAAAGATTAAAGACACACTGGTGACAGCAGCAGTGAAAAGGTACAAAGGCAGAAGCTTAAACATCTTCTGTACCTCTACTGGTCTCAGAGCAGGGGCCTATGTGTCACTGAGATCATTACTGAAATGTGACCTGCCATGAATGCTGACAATCAGTCACATTATGCCTTTTTAAAGGTTTAAAGGCTAATGCATGAATTTCATGCACTATATAATTGTGCTATCAGAAAGACTTACCTCATTAGGTATGCTCAGCTCATAAGAACTTGGAGAAACCGACATATCCAGACCTATTTAGGAAATAGACAGCAAAAACTCACAAAATATTCAACGAGGCCATATCAAATGGATAAATATACAGTACAATATGGTCTACATCACTACTACACTCGTAAGACTAAGAAAGCTATGTAAAAATAAAGCAATACAAAAAATCAAGTCAAGCTATTTAAATCAATAACACTAATTTACATCATGTAAAATGCAGTAGGGCTTTTCAAAAACACAGTACCAGGCATGAAAAAAATTCTAATTATATTTGGACAGCACTGAACTAACTAACTTTTCAATTAAACATCTACCCAGAGGCAATCTCTTGTAGAGTAGTGCCTTTTTATTCTAGCAGTAATAATGGTTGGCCTGTTGCAGTGTGTGTGGCTGCTGTAGAATATGTGAGGTGGTGTGAAATGGATCGAGATGACAGGCACTCTGGTGGACTGATCGGGCCAGGGGTGTTGTGGAGGTACACATAGAGTTGCACAGGAGAAGGCCAGATCACACAGACACATCACAAAGCCTCCACAATGCTATAAGAGCTCATGACATGCCAATGAGCAAAAAGTCACCTGAGTCATGAGAAATGCTTTCAGCTAGTGAAAGATACATATGAAACACATCCAGTCTTATGACATTGATGGCCTTAAGATGACATGAATTTGCTTTCCCTTTCCTCAGAGTGGAAATAATATTATAACGCAACACAGAGAGAGGGGGGGCAAGAAAGAACAGGGTGGGGAAACAGAAATAAAAAAAGAAAATACAGAAAAACCAACCAAGACAAACATGTAGAAAAATGGAGACAAAGGGAGAGAAAAACGTCCCCAGGGATCTTTGGGTACATACCAGGGAAAGTAGGGTTGCTCTGCCCAAGGGAGGTAAAGGGGATATGCTGCATAGCCAACTGGTGAAGCTTGGTCAACTGCAGGGCAGGAAGGGAGGTTAGAACTAGCCAATCAAATGGAATTATTTCAGAGGAAAACATCTACAGACAATACACAGACAATATTCATGCTCATAATTAGAACTGTTACTAGGGCTTGTTAGAACATAGCCCAAAATAACCTGGCATCATGACTGTAATCACATCTGATTCTATTAACACATTTTTGTGACAACACTCAAGGGTATGAACAAAAAACAATGGAGGAAAAGGTGTTAGTAACACCAGGCATTAGTCATATGAACGCATGGTCCTGCATGAGAAACTAGAGTTTTAACACTTTTTTGCATTCAGAAAAGCTTCTATATTAGTACAGGTCCATCTGTCAGTATTTTAAGGAGAAAGGCATTGAGATGTTTAAGGAATACACTGGTAAGGTGTAGTGGTAGAAAGGGCAGAAGGTGGTTGGGGAAAGTGTAGTGATGACTGTAAGGAAGAGATCTCTGATCAACATCTCTGATAAGACAGCAGTATTGGCACTCACGTCTTGGGGAGGAATAGTGTACTGTGCTGGAACAGCAAAAGTCTGCACAAAAGAAAACAACGTCAGGCTGGTTGGGATTAATGAACAACCACATTCTACATAAGTACAGTTCTTTGTCTCTGACACAGGTGAATGCAAGAGAATTGTGAATAACAATCTTCTCAGAGTATTAACCACAAGGGGTCACTGTATGAATATGTCCAACAACCACCTGGGCTGGCTCATTCAATGTTTATGAAATTCTGATGCCTTCCGCATTTTAATGCTTCAGGAGGAATGTGTTGCAGATCTAAAAATGACTAAAAGTCTACAAAGTCTACAGGGTCCTAACATGCTCAATCAGCTTGCCATGTTAATCTTTAACACCTCCCATAATTAGGGTCACGATTGCCATACATTTCATGCAGCCTCTTAAACAACACACAGCCCTATATGCATCATATACGTATGATGTACACATACTGACCACTATTCGCATTTTCTGCATAGACTGGAGTACAATAGAATAGAATGCTGCATATTGGCTTAGAAACTATGATGAAAAAAGGCCTGCTCCTATTGCATTGATCAAAACAGACAGTCCTGGATCAGCAATTCAGTGAAGCCACCCAAAGCAAGCCTAATCTACATGTCTTAGAGCACCGAAGCAGACTACTAAACACTGTGCTGACTATATTACTGATGAAAACTGAGGGAAAGATTTATTCGGCCACACTGATCTCAGAGAAATCATTAACCTAAATATCCACGCTCACAGCTCCTCACTAAGAATGCAGCTATTCATCCATTAATGTTTAACTGAAGCCACTGAATCCATAACGATGCTGAGTTCATAAACTAATAGCTGCTGCTCAGAGTATCTGTGAAATGGATTCAAGTACTCACAGGAGCTGTATGTGGTTGGGATAAAACTGTGGGATTGCCACCAGAGGATGGCTTGGGCCGATAAGGAATTGTTGCTCCTTTAGGCGGTGACTACACATAGAAGAAAAGAAAGTTCATTCAACAAATTCAAGGAGAAAACATTTTCTTCGTGCACAGTATGCTTTCCTCTGCAGGGTGCCAGTAGACAAATAAGGCAGGACAGAAACATGCAAAACATGCACTGAACATAATGAAATCAAATTAAAATGAAGCATGTAGGTGAATATTATGTTAGATATTTTCTTTAGTTTGATAATGCGGAAGCATGAGGGAAATCATCCATCTCTAAACAGTAGTAATAAAATTTTACACACACACACACACACACACACACACACACACACACACACACACACACAAACACATTTGTCTTACTATCCATGTGGGGACCTTCTATGGACATAACATGGAAATGTCCCCACAAGGTCAAAGCTGTCAGATATTCCAGTCTTTGTGGGAAAATATGTTCCCCACCACAATGTTAAAACATTCACACACATATATACACACACACACATACACACACACACACACACACACACACACACGCACCTCCAGCATGATCATGCAGATGTGTCTCACACATTGTGTGATGGCATTGGGAGTGCCAGAGATGGTCACTGCTCTCTCAGTAGACTCCGGTAATAAGTCTCCAGCTACCTGCACCTGTGCACCTGTGGTCTAACACACACAACTGCTAATGCAAATGTGTCAAACAGGAGCTAAAGCTGTGATATGGCTAATAAAAATCAAATTTTTGTTACTAACAACAATTACAACTCATACCATGGTATATCATGGGATTATATTCTTTATCTGCTTTGCTTTGTGAGCACACCACATAGGTACATTCCAAACAGCAGCTCAGTACAAGACTTGATTGGGCATTGTTACGAAGTGTGTTGTTATTTAGGCCAACCTATTTAGATACTTCATATAAATATGAATCTATTTTTGCTTCGGGGTCTCATCATGTCCTAGACATTCAAAGCTACTGGGAATTCAACCAACCAGTTCACCCGCCTCAGCCCTGAATAGAGAGGACAGCTAAATTTGTCCTGTGAAATCCACACACAGAAGCACAATTCTTGCAATAAAGTGCACTGTTCTCCTGTCAAAGGCTAATACATAAAGAAAAGTAATGCTGTTTCAGGGGTTAGCATCACTTCTGAATTGCTTTCTTCCTAGTCAAAAAGTGAACTGATAATTGAAAAAAAAAACCCAAAGATATATATGGTGTTTGAAATTGAAGCCAAAAAGGACACTGTGTATGTCTGTAAACTTAATGGAGTAGCCCTTAGCTCACAAAAACAAAAGCTCCGTTTTGATTAGAACAATTAATCACATTGAGCCAAAGCATTCCTGCTGGGCATGCGAACAAAGAATATTAAGTGTTCAGTAAAATGACCATGCCATGAACATTTGGGACTCCTTCATAACTTTAATACTCTTTCATTTGTTTAGTATCAGATTAAAGATGGTATCTACCTCTCTGATCTCTTTGATTTTGGAGCCTCCTTTGCCGATGAGAGAGCCACACTGACTGGCAGGGAACACAAGGCGTAGCGTGACAGGAGGTCTGCTTGACACTGTACTGTTCACCATGCAGGCCAGTATATCCTGAAACCCAATAATGTCACATCTGCTTCATTAAAAGTCATTCCTTCAACCTTGCAGAATGTGATGGCTTCTATGCGCTACAGACAGCAGCTAATTAAAACTGTACAATTCTATAATGTCTGGGGAGCTACATGAAGTAAAAGATAAAAGACATTTTAATTACAGCCTAAACCCATTTAGCCCAACATGGCATGTATTTCATACTATATCAACAGTCTCCAAATACACCACACCATTTCTTTATTAAAGTCTTAATAAGTGTTACTTTCAAATAAAGTTCGAATCCTTTGTGTAATGATTGCCAGTGCATTACAGCAGAATGATATTAATTGCATATAATGATTTTTTTTTGTTCAATATGATATGCCACACCTCATCAAACTTCTCCGCAATCATGGCAAAAGCTTTGAAGATGACCTCAGAGGCACCAGTGATGGTGACGATTCGTTCTGTGCTGGAGCCATCAGAGATATTAATGCGTGCTCCACTCTATTGAAAAAAAAAGCATACACGAGCATACTCATATTCATTTTAACATGTCTTGGTCATGTATTTTGTAATTCTGCAATGTACAATGTTTTTATTTTAGTTTTATTTAAGTTAATTGTAGTACTTACCTCTTCTCTCATTTTCTTGACAGTTTCCCCTTTCTGAGAAAGAGAAGGTGGAGTTAATTGAATTTAATTGAGGTTAATTGAAAATAAGTAAAACATGCTCAAAATGCAAATAAGTACAATACAATTGTAATCAAATTTATAGTTGATTAAGTTGATGAATTAAAATATCTATACCTTCCCAATGATACTGCCCACTTCCTGCAAAATAATTCCACAAATAATATATAAATATAACTATCCAAAATGAATGAATATTATTGATAGGGTACATCACAGTAGCTTGAGATGTAGAGTGTCTTTTCATTGCTGATCTACTATATTATTAATGTATTCAAGTACATTTTTATACTGTACAACAAGTGCATTTGACACCATATCATATGCATATAAAGTACAATGAGACTAACATGAATGATACAAGTGGTACATGTTAGTTTATTTACTAGGTCTTACTAGAGTATGTGTAGTATTGAAATATTGAAGCATATCATGCATAGATCAACAATAGAACTGGTATATGGTAATGATACTGAAGATTTCCACATGACACCCAGGCTGGTAATGAATTATTATAATGTAATCCAGGGTGATTTCTACCTTCAGCAGAGAATTTATTATGAGCTAAAATAGCTCATAAACATTTAGAATGCAAGAGTTTGCAAGTCTCACTTTTCCATGCATTAGTAGGCGGATGGTGAGAGTGACATTTAGCCCTCCCTCAGACCACAAAGCAACCTCTTTCTCATTCATATTCATTCTTCTTGATGATCTGGACACTTCACACTTTCAGACAGACAGGCTCTGTGCAGACAAACAGATAAGAATGTTAGCAATTCAGTCAGTCTAGCAGACAGTGAAACTTCTGCAGTTCAATAAGCAGTCTCAGCAACACCCAATTCCAATCTCTACATATTTTATTATTTCATAAACCCTTCAGCTACAAAAAAAAAAAAAAAAGAATCCTCAATACCACTCAAAACAATATTCAATTCCAGACTTGTCTTCACTGTTGGGAACATATAGTGTGAGACTTAAATGCAGCAGTTTCAGTGATATTTACACGTAGGATCATTCTACTGGCTCCATTTTAATAAAACTGTTGTGGCGTGTTTTATAAGCTTCAACAGGGGCTCTTTGTTTACTGTTGAGCCTTTAGATCTAGTGATGTTAATGATGTCTAAACAGGGTGTCATTAATTTATTTTTATTATAGTATATTATTATAGTCGGAAGTCCTGATTTGTTCCTACATTCCTCTGTGTATGTTCAGGAAATATTGATCATTTTTTAAATATCTGAGAGGTCATGCCTTACATACAGGTGCAATGAAAAAGGACTTGTATTTCCAGACATGTCTGAAAGGCCTTTGAAGGTCTTTTGTGAATATCTTATGTAGCAATATTTATTGTGCAATTTTGCACTGAAAGTGATACAACACATGCCATTTGCCTCATAAGTCCATGCAGGTCACAGAACGTGTTTCATTTGAATTTTAGGTGGTGCAGAATAGTAATACTCCACCACCTGTCCTTTACTTTTCAGATACGTACATGAGATATGAGTTAAGTAGACCTCTCTCTCTCTGTTGCCATTTTACTCTTGATGAACTGGAAAGAAAGTTTACAGATTTAGTAAAATGACAAAGCAGAAAGACAAGTATTTCTTAATTATAACTTGAAGAACTATAAAGTTAATTGATAATGAGAGGCTTGGATCGAAAGACAAAAGGGTGGAATTTTTACTAGGCTTCAGTCCACTGCTGGTCCATCAGGTAAACACATCAAACAAGCAGCAACAGCCTTGCTTAATCCTATAGGCCAGGATTTATTTGGCTAATGCTAAATCCCTTTTGACCCATTTCTGTCTCCTGAAGCTTGTCAGCAGTCCCCCAGACCACAGAAACCACTCTATTACACACAGCAATAACAAGGCCACATGCACTGTTCATATATGCATTGTTTATATTTCTCACAAATCATGTGGCTCTCAGCAAACTCTAAGGAACAGTGATATTAGCATACATTTTTGTTCAACAACTTTAAAGTAAACTCTACTTAGTCATTTTTTAAACTTCGCTGTTAACTTAAATACCAGGCAAGCAAACCCTATTAACAAATCAGAATTTACACTGTAGTGTTTGTTAAGTGACATTTAACACATTTCAAAGAATTTTTAAATAAGTCTTCTACTTTTAATTACTTTTCCATTTAATTATCTATGAATTCATTTAAAAAAGTCACTGGCTACATGTATTGACTTTACATTACTTTAAATATAGATTATTAATAAGTTTGTTATAAATAGGACAATAGATTTGGTCAGTACATGTAATCACTGGATATTTAAGCACATGGCAATAGACAAAGTGTGTGACATCTATAAAAACGGTGTAATATGCATAGCCAAAACACTTAACAGTTCATACATAAATCAACTCCAGCAGTATGCTAATAGAAAGGCTTTTTTTTTAGATCATGAAACAATTTATCTTCAAACCAATTACTTTCTGTCTAGAAGCTACCCGTAAGCGCACAATCCTGGTAGGTTAAATACATGAATAAGCCTTTTTGGCACTCTGTAAATGTGACAAGCAGCAAGTTAGCAAACTAACCTGCTGGGCTGATTGAGGTTGAAGCAGTAGGTTGGTGTCAGTCAGTTGCTTTTCCTCTCTTGTTTGCCTTGTTCCCCCAACAATGTTAGTGAGTGTGTGAGTGTCCAGTAGCTGTATGGTCCAGTAATGAAGAATTGCCCTCCTTTGTTGTCAGCTGTATTCAGAGAATAGACAGATGGCCATGTGCCCGTAGCTCTGCCTGACTGAGACTAGCTTTACTGTTTCCCCCCACTGTATTAGTCTCAGATAAGCCCATACAGCAGGGTAGGCCAGCTTGGAGTTCCTCACTTAATACAGGGAGTAGTGAAAGCAGTAAAGTTAGAAATTATACATTGACTTTATATGAAAGTGCATTCAGCTACACTTGAATGCTCCTGAAACCTATCAACAATCTAACTTGTAAACAAAACTGACAGAAACACATGACTAGTACATTTAGGCATACGAAATCATATGAAATCTGTTCTGGACAGGTTAACAAGATATTCGGCAAAATAATTATAACAAAAAAAATTTTTTCAACAAAACCATCTCTAAACTGATTGTGTCACATCATTATGGATGGAGAGACACAGAGAAGAGTCTGTCATCCCTTCCCCCAACCCAGCCATCTTCTTCTGCTAATGAGACCAGCTCCATGAAAACAATGTGGTCCTTCAACAAAAAGAGACGCATTTGGTTTGATGGCCAAATTATGAAGTGAGGGACTCAGTGGAGCAGAAGTGACATTTAATCATTGCCCCCTGTTTAGGATGAAAAGTAATAATGGTACATAGCCATTTCCTAGATTCATCGTTCTTTAAACTTCAAATCCATTGCACGAAATTACATGTGTTAAAAATTTACAGCTCATAAAGTATTTCTGGGAAAAACCTCCTGTTCCTCACTCCAGACATTTACCCATAACAGTAATAGAGTGTTAGAATTGTAGAAGTGTGTAATGGTTGTCCCTTGATTGGTCTGTGCCAAGGTTTAAGACTTTCTTCTTTGCTCGGTGTTGCAGGATATGAGACATAAAAACTCCATGGACAAATCTATCAATACACTTTTACTCTGTATCCAACTTGTGTTCGGCCTATTTACACCTCAGTATCATTGAGTACGGGGCACTGTGCTTATTGGATATAATTATACAATGGATATAAGAAATTGTGCACACCCATGTTAAAATGGCAGGTTTTTGTGAAGTAAATGAATGACACTAAGATAAAGCATGTCAGATCTTTTATCACCTTTAATGTGCCATTTCGAAATATACAAATAAAGTGAAAAACAATCAGAAACTTTTACTGGGAAAAAAAGAAAAAAGAAAAAACTTACAATATCCTAGTTGCATAAGTGTGCATACCCCTAAACTAATACTTTGTTGAAGCACCTCTTAAGTTTATTACACCACTCAGTCTTTTTTGGTAAGAGTCTATCAGGTTGCCACATCTTGACTTGGCATTATTTTCTCAAGCTTTCTTGCAAAAACATTCTAGATCCGCCAAATTGTGAGAACATATCCTGTGCACATCCTGTGCTTCAGGTCATTCCACAGATTCATAGTTGGATTCAGGTCTGGGCTCTGGCTAGGTCATTCAAAAACATTGATATGCTTTTAGTTGTCATTAATTTATTGGTTTGGACATATGCCTTGGGTCACTGGTGTACTGAAAGGTGAAATTCCTTTTCATTTTCATCTTACTAGCAGACAACTGAATGTTTTGCACTAAAATCAGCTGATATTTGTAGTTATTTATATTTCCCTCCTCCTTGATAAATCCTGCAGTTCTGGCTGAAGAAAAACAGCCCTAAAGCATGATACTGCCACCACCATGCTGCACCGTGTGTATGGTGTTCTTTTGTTGATGTGCTTTTTTTTCCTGCCAACCATACCATTTGGAATTATAATACCTTTTGGAATTGGTCTCATCAGACTATAACATATTTTGAAAAATAATTTGGGGTGATTTAGTTCAACTTGGATTTTTTTTTAATGAGAAAGGGCTTCCATCTCACCACCCTACCCCATAGCCCAGACATGAAGAATAAGAGAGTGTTGTCACATGCAGAGAGTAATTAGTACTAGTAAGATATTCCTACAACTCCTTTAATGTTGCTGTTGGTCTCTTGGCAGCCTCCCTGGTAAGTTTTGTCATGTCCTTTTGTAAATTTTGGAGGGACATCCTGTTCTTGGTAATGTCACTGTGGTGCTCGGTTTTCTCCTCTTGTTGATGATGGCCTTCATGGTGTTCCATGGTACATCTAGGCCTAATGTGCAGGATTTTTTTTTTTACCCCTCTCCTGACTGATTCCTTTTGACAGCGAAACACTGTACAGACTTTGTAAGCTCTTTGCGGACCGTGGCTTCAGCAGTCAGATGAAATCAAGAAGATGTCAAGAAAATAAACAGAAACAGATGATCTTTATTTGGGGTTAATCAGAAAAAATGAATTGATGACAGCTGTATAAAAAAGTGGGGAAAGTTCTTACATGATGTATTTGGGTTATTGGTTTATTTATTTTCATCACAAAAATATGACATTTTAACAGGGGTGTGTAGACTTTTTATATCCACTGTATCATAATTCTCTGTTCTGCCATCACATTTTTACTTTCATTTTTTAAAGAAGAAGACTACAAATAGCCTACATATTTCACTCTTTCTTTGCTGTTGTTTTGTTACTGTTTTAATGGGGTATATTGAGCAGTATTTCTCAATCTGTGTTTTGGGTTGTTGTTGTTTTTTGTAACAATGGTGGATCACAATCCACTATTATTAAAGTTATTATATTTATTGAGTTCTTATAGTTATTAGCCTGTTTGACTGGTTCCTTGACTTGAATGGGTTTAATCCAAACCTCAACAACTCAAATGCCTATAAATAATGTCAACGTGGAACTAATGTGTTCTGTCACTGGAAAGTTCAGAAAAAGAAAGCACTGTAGTTCTAATATCAGAATTTTTATTCTACACATTCTTGGATCATTATGTTCATAAATCTTTACTGAGGGGGTCTGTGGACTTTATTTTGAAGTTAAAGGGGTCCCTGGCTGCAAAAGACTTGAGAACCCCAGATTCAGAGCACTGTATCACACACTGCAGCAGCGTTTCCATTTAATTATTTTATAACAATCCTTGCAATTAAAATCTGAAGTCAGCCAGTCCCACTGGAGCAGAGTTACATCAACAGCAGTGTCGTGTCTTCGCCTTTATTCTTTCAGCTCAAATGTGGACTTAGGACTCGGCTGTAGTCTGTCAGAAAAGTTCATTTACCTCGGACAAAATGTCAGCGACAGACTGGCTGTCAGAAACGGTTTGACACCATGGAGGCGCCTTCGAGTGAATTTAGCCGTTTGTGCACGTTTGAGAGCTTTAAGGAAATCTGGCCGTATTTCAGTTTTGGTTCTGAGCAGCAGGAGCTCATCCGCCGTCAATTTTCCAGGCTTAAAGGTAACGTTAACATTCATGGCTTCACCCGCAGGCACACAAGTTTCCCTTCATTCTAAACGCTTCTTCTTTATTGACGGAAGTGAATTGACAATACGAAAAGTGAAAATACAGCAAACGCACGCTATTGTTAAGTTTGAGCTGCATTTCATAACTAAGATACTTTCTGTGTTGTTTATGGTCTGTTTGTGTGGTGCCACGCGCCCTCTGCTGCTCAGCATGTAAGAGATACAAACCGGAAATCTCGTTATATCTTAAACGCTAAAAGTTTTTGTTTTGAAAAAGAAATAAATAAAAACAACTTAGGGACAAAAATCTGGTCCTGAGATGCCGTGAGTCGCCCTGATAATCCTGTAATAGTAATTCACAGTCAGCTCTGTCAGGGTGTTGGGTCGGAAATTTGTACTCATGTCAAACACACAGCCCATCACACCCTGCTCTAGGCATGAACGATTTAAAATAAAACCTCATTATGCTTCGGTAACACTGATGAAAGAGCAGGTAATGGTATCCACAGATTCGCAAATAACTGTGCCGCAGCCCAAAACTTTATACTATTGTACTAAACAGTGTCACGACACCATTTAAGCACACTACACACTCTCTGAATGTTTATCGCGCAGCGGACAAGGACGCAGCACAACCCACGTGACAAAATGTTCTTCCGCAGCTACAGTAGCATTATTGTTCAAAAAAAAAAACCCAAAATCTTACATCCATCAACTTTAAAATATTATTTTATTTGAGATTGTACGTGCATTCACCAGTCCCTTCAGATTAGCCATGAATACACAGTCATTCCTTGCTCTGTATTCTCCAATCTCATCAAGCATTACAGGAGGAAGACTCTGTGCTTTCATTTTGGCAAAGGGAGGTTGCACTAAAGGCAGGGGTGCCAATAAATGTGACGTGGATATGATAACAATAATATATTTTTTGATGTTTTTTTTTTTTTTTAATTCTTAACATGAATTCACTTAAAGGTTAGATTTTCTTATATTTCACTGTCAGATTAAGCTCAACATATTTTTAATAACCTTTTAAACCATTTTAATGGTGCACGGTGGCTTAGTGGTTAGCACATTCGCTTCAAGCCTCCAGGGTTGGGGCTTCGATTTCCGATACGGCCCTGTGTGTGCGGAGTTTGCACGTTTTCCCTGTGCTGCGGGGGTTTCCTCCGGGTACTCCGGTTCCCGGAGTAAAATATAATTATTTTATATAGTAATTTCATATAATAATTAGGGCTATTACTACTACTATTAATTAGCTATTCCTCACACAGATATTACCTACCTTGATCATGCGGGGACAACACTCTTTGCTGAATCCCAGGTCAAGACGTTTTATGAGGATATATCCAGGAATGTGTACGGTTAGTAATTTCATAAGCAATACTCTATTAAATCAACAGGCCTGGACATTCAGATATCTTCCTAAATCTTTAGATTTAATATACATGCAATAGTAACTGTTGTTCAACATTATTAAATATGATGGGCCTAAATATGAGTATGTTACTAAAGCTAAGTATTTATCTCAGGTAACCCTCACAGTCTCAATCCCAGCAGTAAGATGACACATGACACAGTGGAGAGGGTCAGATACAGGTACTCTTTTTCCCACCTGCCAGAGGATTTTTCCGCTTCCTTTTTACATGCCAGTTTGTCAGGCATGGACAAGGTTTTGGATGCAAGTGCAGGGTTTTTATAAAGAAACAGCAAAGTAGACAAATACAAAGGGCAAATATGACTCAAAATCATGCTTCAGGCAATGGTTCAGGCATTCAACATGACAGACTAGATTAGGCAAGTCTAAACCTGATTGATTAAAACAGCATGTAAGATTAACAGTTGAGTCGAGTAAGTAGTCATGTAATGGATAATGTGACTGATAGTCTGTTTTATCTAATTATAGTATAAGATTGAGATTTTTGTTGTTGTTTTGTATCTTATACACTATTTATATGAAAATCAATTATTTTAACAAACCTTTGCAAAAATGAACATTCTATTCTTAGTAAAAAAAAAATATGTTATGTAGAGTAATTAATAATAAATTGTGCATTAAATTTTTTCTAGTATGTATATCTTAACAACAACAACAGCTGCTTTTTTGCTCAAGCCCCTGGGGAATGCTCCTCCAAAAATCTCTCATCTTCTTCAGCTAGTTTCATTTCAGAACACACACACACACACACACACACACATACATACATATATATATATATATATATATATATATATATATATATATTTGGATGGGTTGGTGGGCCTCATAATGCAAGTATGTAAGCCATATGTACAGTTGGAATCAAAATTAATTTTGAATTCAACTGTATGTATAAATAAATATGTACAATGAAAAATGAGAAGGCTTCAAACATGGTAACCCACATCACTGCATTGTAGTTTTTTTCCGTTTTTGTGCATCTATTAATAACAGCCTGATCTGTTCTGTTAAGTGATTACTTCTAAGACATTAATGCGTATTGTGTTCATTTGTTCCCTTTAGGATACTGGAGCACTTTAACACAAGCCCTGAGGAATACTCCGTCATTTTCACTCCTGGCTGCACAGCAGCTCTTAAATTAGTGGCTGACTCTTTTCCTTGGATGTCTGCTTCTGATGAACATTCAGGAAGTCAATTCTGCTACCTCACTGACAATCACACATCAGTAGTGGGCATTCGGGGGGTAACTGGACCTCAAGGAGTGGGAACAGTGCCTGTCTTTCCTCAGGAAATAGAAGAAAGAGCCAAAACTAGCCAAGTCACAGTGAATACACAGGATGAATGCTTGGTGGCACATCTTTTCTGTTTTCCTGCCCAGAGCAATTTTTCTGGGCGGAAATATCCACTGAGCTATGTGAGAGGGATTCAATGTCAGCAGCTCTACCCAGCGTGTGAGCACAAAGGTCGATGGTTTGTTCTGCTGGATGCTTCTGGTTTCGTTGGCTGCTCACCACTGGACCTGAAGCAACACCCAGCTGACTTTGTGCCCATCTCTTTCTATAAAATGTTTGGATTCCCCACTGGACTTGGAGCCCTGCTGGTGAGGAATGAAGTAGCTGAGCTGTTGAAAAAGAAGTATTTTGGTGGAGGGACAGCAGCAGCTTATCTGGTGGGAGAGGACTACTTTGTACCAAAGTCTGACATAGTTAGCCGGTACTCTGCTCTACAAAGCTCACTTTTCTATTCCAGAAAACATTGAATTGACTTGTTAGTAATTGGTAGCTCAATATTCCTTTATTTGTGTTTGGGTGTGTTTAGATTTGAAGATGGAACCATTTCATTCCTTGATATTATTTCCCTCCACCATGGGTTTGATGCTCTGCACAGACTGACTGGTATGAATGTTACTTCTTAATTCTTTTAAAACAACAATGTTATTTAAATTAAAACAAACAACATTATTGGTGTTTTTATTGTCCCCAGGAAGCATGATGAACATACAGCTTCACACATTTGGCCTAGCTCGTTACACCTACATCATACTGTCTTGCCTGTGCCATAGCAATGCACAACCTGTGGCTCAGATCTATTGTGACAGTGAGTTTGAGAATGCAACAGATCAGGGTGCAATCCTCAACTTCAACTTGCTGGACTTTTATGGCCAAGTGATCGGATATTACCAGGTCAAACATCTATGAAAAGTAACACAAAAGTATCTCAAAGAGCTCTAACGTCTAGGAATTTTATATAAAAATTTTTCCCAGGATTCGGAATTTACAATGACTTTTCTTGCAATGGGCAGATTAATCAGTTTATTTCAGCCCTGTGATTAAAAAGCCACTCTTGTTTTTCCCCTCAGGTGGACAAAATGGCCTGTCTGTTCAATATTCATTTGCGCACAGGCTGTTTCTGTAATACAGGGGCCTGTCAGGCATATCTGGGCATCAGCAACCAAGTGGTAAAGAGTAACTTACAGGTCAGTGAGAGTCATGCTTCTCTTGCATGCTGTAAGAAAAATGAAATGTTCCTTCAATCGCAATTTACGTATACAACTAATATTGGCACCCTTGGTAAATATGAGCTTTTGTTATGTTAAAAAAGCTTATCTTTTGTTTAAAAAAATCCCCAAAATACTCTCATGGATATCAAACATAGTGTGCAACAATTACTGGCACCCTTTTGGTCAATACTTTGTGAGACCATTCCTCCATGAAGAATCTCTCCAGATCCTTAAAATTTCGAGGTTCACGCTGGTGGACTCTCCTCTTCAGTTCACCCCACAGGTTTTCTTTGGGTTTCATGTCAGGGGACTGAGATGGCAGGACCTTGATATTGTGGTCAGTAAACCATTTTTGTGTTGATTTTGATGTATGTTTTGGATCATTGTCCTAGTGGAAGATCCAACCACGGCCCATTTGAAGCTTTCTGTCAGAGGCAGTCAGGTTTTCATTTAATATCTGTTGATATTTGATCATCCATGATGCCATGTATCCTAACAAAATGTCCAGGTCCTCAGGCAGAAAAACAGCCCCAAAACATTAAAGATCCACCACCATATTTAACCATGGGCATGAGGAACTTTTCCATATGGCTCCCTCTCTGTGTGTGCCAAAACCACCTCTGGTGTTTATTGATAAAAAGCTCTATTTTGGTTTCATCTGTGTCTGGCAAACTGAAGACGCTTGAGTTTGTTTTTGGATGAGAGTAGAGGCTTTTTTAAAAAACCCTTCCAAACAACTTGTGGTGATGTAGGTGACTTCGGATTGTAGTTTTGGAGACTTTCTGACCCCAAGACACAACTAACTTCTGCAATTCTCCAGCTGTGATCCTTGGAGATTTTTTGGCCACTCGAACCATCCTCTTCACAGTGCGTTGAGACAATATAGACACAGGTCCAATTTCAGTTTGATTCATAACGTTTCCAGTTGACTGGAACTTCTTACTTATTGCCCTGATGGTGGAAACGGGCATTTTCAATGCTTGTGCTATTTTCTTATAGCCACTTCCCATTTTGTGAAGCTCAACAACTTTTTGCCGCACATCACAGCTATATTCCTTGGTCTTACCCATTGTTATGAATGACTAAGGGAATTTGGTCTATGTGTTATCTCATATTTATAGCCCTGTGAAACAGGAAGTCATGGTTGAACAATTTCCTGTTCCTAGTCATCCAGGTGTACTAAAAAATGTAAAATATCAATGGGAAAACACTTCAAATATAAAATATCTCATATGAATTCATAGGGGTGGCAATAATTGTGACACACATATATTTAGCAAAAAAAATTTTAAACCTGTGTTGTGTTTGCAATTGTTTGATATCCTTGATATCAGAGTATTTTTGTGAATTTTTTTCTTTAACAAAATATCAAAAGTTTAAACAATAAAGACTTATTAATTGTGATGAAGAAGCATTGTTGTATCTGAAAGCTTTGTTCTACTGATTTTACTTTAAGGCTGGTCATGTCTGTGGAGATAACATTGACCTGATAGATGGACATCCAACTGGGTCTGTCCGCATATCCTTCGGATATATGTCAACTTTTGAAGACTGTCAGTGTTTATTAAAGTTTATTGTTGACTGCTTTGTGGAAAAACCGCTAAGACTGGACCTAAAGAGACTGGCAAGGTTAAAGTCAGCAGGAACGGCAGAGACCTCAGATTCAAATGAGCTGACCTCATTGCTAACCGAGAGACCTGTGCCTGAGATGAATGGTTTAAATATCTCTCCTGCTTTTGTCAGCAAGACCTCGTCACAGGATACTATTCCAATGGAAGATAGGAACAGTGAAGAGGCTTATACATTGACCAATATCTTCATATATCCCATTAAGTCATGTGCTGCATTTGAGGTTTTAAACAGCAAGCTATTTTTATTACATCCATGAATCCATTTAGCATGCAATATAATTATTTAGTGCACTATATTCTATATAGTATTACAGACAGCAGTAGTATTTATGATTTATTATTTTGTCTATACGTCTCTGTACTTTAAAATGAAAGTCAATACCTGTCTTTGTCAATTCTCAAGAAACATCATGCTGTTGTGTGGAACTCCACAGGTGACAGAATGGCCTTTGGGCACTCAGGGGCTCTTGTATGACCGCATGTGGATGGTGGTGAATGAGAATGGAGTATGTCTGAGTCAGAAGCAAGAACCCAAACTGTGTCTCGTCCATCCACGCATCTGCCTAACCTCCAAGACACTGTGCGTGGAAGCCTCAGGTGGGAGCAATTTTGCTGTGTTAATCTCATTTGACAGGCACATCTTACAGTTATAATACCTAAAAATTCACCTAGAGGCATGCTTTGGGAGGTGGGAGGAAATAAAGAGTGCATTTTGCTATTGGAAAAATAGGTATGGATCCTATTACTCTTCCCCTGGAGATCAGTAAAGAAAGGCATGGCCCAAGGACATGTCAAAGCAAAGTCTGTGGTGACAGGTAAGTAGAATGCTTACATATTAATTTTGTTTAATCTGATTTGTTATATGGTCTTTTCCATTATGTTTATCACATGATAATTTTAGACTACTACATATTAAGTGCTTCATATCCAATACTGACACGCTTCGTGGTTTGCAATGATGGAGGTTTTCTATGATAGCTCATCAAACCTGGTCAACCTGAATCAAACCTGGGAGGCCCTTGCACCCTTTACAGCAATTCTTTTGTGTAAAATGAAACTTTGCTGTTTCTGAAGGCCAGTAATGAAATACAGTCCCCTCCAAAACTGCAAGGCCAATTGATTTTTTTTTTGCTGTAGACTGAAGACATTTGGGCTTGAAATCAAAAGATGAATATGAGAAGAGAGCTTAAAAACGATCCAAACACACTGACAACTCAGGGGGAAAAAGTGGAAGGTTTTACACTGGCCAAGTCAATCACCAGACATTAACCCAGTTGAGCATACTGTCCATTTAAGGAAAAGGAATAGCATCCCAAAAGAAGAAACCAATGATTTGGTGATGTCAATGAGTCTCAGGTTTGATGCAGTTATTGCAAGCAAGGGATATGCAACCAAATATTAAGTGTTATTTACTTTAATTTACTTCATCTGTGCCTGTACTTTAGCTCACCTAAAAATGTGGTGGTTTGATAGAAAAGGTCCTATGTTTTATGTTGTTTAACCCAGCTAAATGTGCAAATAAAACCTGAAATAAAAGCTGAAATCCTAGACTCTCATCTCATATCCATCTTGTGATCTCAAACCCAAATGGTTTTGGTGTTTAGCACATACAAATGACTGGTCTTGCCGTTCCAATAGTTTCAGAGTGGACTCTAACTAATACTTATTTCCTTTGTTTCAGGGTACAGACTGTTGACTGTGGGGAGGAAGTGTCAGTTTGGTTGTCTGAGTTCCTGGGAAAACCTTGCTGTCTCATTAGACAGAGTCCCAGTTTTGCCCGGGATATGAAAATGGGCAAAGGAAAAGGTACAGCACTCTGTATACCACACCCTATTAACCATTACATTATGACAGTTGCAGATATTCTGTGTGTCTTTAGTAGAAATGTCATGCAGGTCATGTGTGGAATCAGTTTCTGTTAACATTAAGACAGTACATAAAGGGCACATTGGTTCTTCCAGTAGTCACATAGAAAACTAATGACCAAAATGAACAAATGTGAAAATATACCATATAACACTAAAGTCATAATATTACGTAAGTAAAGTACTAATAATTTTCTGTCGGTCTATAATGTCAGCCTGATGAGTGCGCTTAAAGCTCAATGTCACTAAAAGTATTTATTTCAGTATCGAATTGATACATGTCTCAATTTGTTTGTGTTATGGACTATTAGTCTAAATGTTTTCATGTATATTTTTAACCTGTTCACTTGTGTGTATTTAAGCAGTGATGTGAACACAGTGTAAATCTGACTGACTGTATGCCTATATGTATGATGTGTGTTCTGCAGGTTCCTGCCCTCCTGCCCTCTCTCTGGTGAATGAGGCTCAGTTTTTGCTAATTAATAGAGCTAGTGTGGCGTTTCTGCTCAGTCGCATCATCAATAGGTAATGATTGCTAGCTGTTACGTCAGCATAAATACACTCATAATGAGTAAGTGATGCAGTATGATTTGGGCATTAATTTATATGTCGATTTTTCCATTCCATGATTTGTTCTGATTTTATAGTGAGTTGGTTAAAGCCTGGATCTTATGTTAGTTCTCTTACAATTTGGCTTGTCACAGGCAGGACAGCTCAAATAATTGCACCTCTTTCGACATGCTGCAACTCATCAATCGTTTTCGGGCGAACCTCGTTATCTCAGGCTCAGAGCCTTTTGAAGAAGAGGACTGGACAGGTGTAAAAATAGAAGGCACACACTTTCAGGTTCGCAATACGTTTAAAATAACCAGATGTCTTATGAGTGCATTTAGGCCAGTTTTGAAAGAGTGCAGTGGAAGCTGTGATAAAAAGTACCTTGCATCAACTATACATTTGAATATACCCCATTAATCATTTCTCACTGGTTTGTTGAAGATGGCAGGCAAGTGTAGTCGTTGCCAGATGATTGGAATAGATCAGACCTCTGGCACTAAATTCCAGGAACCTCTCAGATCTCTGTCTGATTGGCGGAGTGGAAAGGTCAGTACAATTTGTTAAGGGAGTGGGAGTGTTTATGCGAGCAGCGAATGGGGTGGAGCTCCAGTACATGAATTTAATGTACACTGTAGCATGGTATAGAGGTG
This sequence comes from Ictalurus furcatus, assembly GCF_023375685.1. Classification (NCBI taxonomy): domain Eukaryota; kingdom Metazoa; phylum Chordata; class Actinopteri; order Siluriformes; family Ictaluridae; genus Ictalurus; species Ictalurus furcatus. The sequence goes on along the minus strand of NC_071257.1, from coordinate 16,962,250 downwards.
ATATAATACAGTTTCACTCTGGTATATAAAAATGCTTTTTTTAATTTAAAACCATCAAGTGTATTTCTTCAGTCATGCGGTTGTTAACTGCTGTGTATATACATTTGATTATGAAAGGAAAATGTATTTACTTTGCTTTACTTTAAAGCCTTTTCTGTATAATGTATATTTACCAGAAGAGAACTGTCAAAACTAACAATGACTTTAATTGTCCTTGTAAAATTTGAAATTTAAAAAAAATGTTTTTCTAATTCACAGGTCACATTTGGAGTATACTTGAATTACGTTTTACAGAGATCCAATCCATATCCTACTTTATCTGTGGGGTCCCAGGTAAAGGTTAATCCAACAGGTGAATTTTAGAAAACCACAACAACTGCAATATGGAGTATGTGTATAAATCCTAGTCTTAATCTGTGTTTGCAAAACTGTATAAATCTTATGCCAAATTTACATTGCTGACAATAAAACCATGCACAGTGGATTTAAGCTGATTCTCTGTCACAACATTAACTGTTGTTTTCAGTGATTATAAATACAACAAGGTCTGGTTTCAGTTTTTTTTTTCCTAATAAATTATACTGAAAAAGTGTGTAAAAGCTGCTCTAAACATTTCAGTGCTTTTCTCCAAAGATTACAAAAGAGAGTGCTTTTTCTGAAGCTAGAACACCCAGAGAAAAAAATTGTTGTAATTTATTTTAAACTCTCTAATGGATTATCGCTACTAAGTACATTATGCAAATCTTTTAGCACATTTTAATGAATGTTTCATGCTGCTCTTGTTGTCTGAAACATGCTGATGGCATTAGTGTCATTTGAACTGAGAGGAGAGGTAAACATCAACCCAGTGCATCTGTTTAGAAAAAGCAAGGCTTACTGTTTATAGGGAAAATATGGTTATACTCTGCTTAACACAGGTCTGTGTAGAGTACTGGTGTTTCTAATGTAAATAAGAATTATTATGTATATTGCTGTCAGAACATCTGACAGAGGAAACAGCATTGCTAATAAACCATATAATAATATCAGGTCACTGTAGGAATAAGTATATTTCTGTCGTCCGCCAGGTTATCCTTTGGGTTTAATTATTGCAACATGTGTATTATCCTAAAATGAAATTCCACATTAAGAGTCAGCAGTTGAGCTGTAAGCATGTGTTTTAATTGTCGAATAATACAGGTAATACAGGCAGAAATATACTGTATACAAAGTAAGACACTGACAATATTGTATACAAAGCAAGACAGAATACAGCTATCTCTGCTAGATGTCAAGAATTCTAGATAGGATATATAATTTCAGACAGTAATTAGGAGATTTTATTTCAGAGGCTATAAGCAGGATGGAACAGCCACCGGTTTTATGCCTTGCTTATCTGTGACTCTCCTGGCTTTTGTCTGTAGTTCTTAAACATGTTTCTGCATGTCATGTGCTGTTAATAAAACCACTCCCTAAACATCACCAGTAACTGTTGTATCATTCCATCACTAGGCAGTGCTATAATCAAAGGGGGAACTAAAATATTCATGAAAACATCTGCTTAACAGAATGAAAATATCCATCCCATGAATCATGTTTCATCACTGATCCAAATGAAAAGGATCAGGTCATAACTTCTTAATTCCTCATCACCACAGTCCATAACATAGAGATTACACCCTTTTCTCGGCACATGCAGCTTTATTTCTACCTATTTTGATTGACTAGAAATAATTTGTAAATAATGGTAATGTATTCCTGTCCAATGTTTCCAGGATAGGCTTCAGATCGACCCTGACCAGGATAAAGCAGTTACTGAGGATGAAGTATGAATAAATGAATGAATGATGTTAATGCATGCAGATTTATAAGCTCAAAACTAAAGACGCTGCCGTGTTTGAAAAGGGTCTGAATTAATGTTTAAAATTGGAGATGGATAAGTGGCTTTGGTCTTCCATGCTAAATTAGTGAATTTAGATGAGTTAGATGAGTATGTTATTGTCTGTTAAGGGTATCAATTTAGCTTTGCTAAGTATAAATGTATTAGAGACATGCAGCAACAGACAAATTAATCAAGTAATTAATAGCAGATGTTTTTATTAAAAGAGAGGTGATGGCAGGGTCAAACTGACATGAGAATAAAGTGGATTTAGTTATTTAGATAAAAATGGGATCAGTTTAAATGTAAGTTGAGAAAGTTATCAGAACTTCTACATACCTGGACAGTGCATAGATACTTCCTTGAATTCATAAGATTTATGTAGTTCCTGCTTGGCATTTTATTGTAGTTTAATGTACAGTACCTTCCACTAATATTAGCACCCTTGTTAAATATGAGCAAAGAAGGCTGTGAAAAATGTCTTTATTGTTTAACCTTTTGATCTGTTGTTAGAAATATTCACAAAAATACTCTGCTCTCAAGGATATCAAACAATTACAAACAAAACACTGGTTTATCAAAATAAATCTTTGTTAAATATAGGTGTGCAACAATTATTGGCACCCTTTTGGTCAATACTTTGTGAGACCATTCCTCCATAAAGAATCTCTCCAGATCCTTAAAATTTCGAGGTCCACACTGGGGGGAACTGGTCTTCAGTTCTCCCTACAGGTTTTCTATGGGTTTCAAGTCAGTGGACTGGGATGGCCATGGCAGGACCTTGAATTTGTGGCCAGTAAATCATTTATGTGTTGATTTTGCTGTATGTTTTGGATCATTGTCCTGCTGGAAGATCCAACCACGGCCCATTTGAAGCTTTCTGTCAGAGGCAGTCAGGTTAGTTAATATCTGTTGATATTTGATAGCGTCCATGATGCCTTCTATCCTAACAAAATGTCCAGGTCCTCAGGCAGAAAAACAGCCCCAAAACATTAAAGACCCACCACCATATTTAACCGTGGGCATGAGGTACTTTTCCATATGGCTCCAAAAACCACCTCTGGTGTTTATTGCAAAAAAAAAACAAACTCTATTTTGGTTTCATCTGATCATCCCACTTGAAGTTCCAGTATTGTCTAGCAAACTGAAGACACTTGAGTTTGTTTTTAGATTAGAGTAGAGGCTTTTTTCTTGAAACCCTTCCAAACAACTTGTGATGATGTAGGTGATTTCAGATCGTAGTTCTGGAGACTTTCTGACCCCAAGATGCAACTAACTTCTGCAATACTCCAGCTGTGATCCTTGGAGACTTTTTGGCCACTCGAACAATCCTCTTCACAGTGCATCGAGACAATATAGACACACGTCCAATTCCAGGTTGATTCATAACTTTCCAGTTGACTGGAACTTCTTAATTATTGCCCTGATGGTGGAAATGGACATTTTCAATGCTTTTGCTATTTTCTTATAGACACTTCCCATTTTGAAGCACAAAAACCTTTTGCAGCACATCACAGCTGTATTCCTTGGTCTTACCCATTGTTTTGAATGACTAAGGGAAGTTGGCCTATGTGTTACCTAATATTTATACCCCTGTGAAACAGGAAGTCATTGTTGAGCAATTGCCTGTTCCTAAAGACACTTTTTTACAGCCTTCTTTGATCATATTTACCAAGGGTGACAATATTTTTAATCAGCCTACCATAAACAGAGACCAAAGCTTGTGTCTTTGGCTTTGTACTGAAGCTTTGTGGCTAATGATGTTAGCAATTAAGGGATTTTTCATTACTTGTTATTTTAGATATGCAGTTTGCATGATGCTATAATGCTTATATGGTTTACTGTAAAATGTTTTCTGTCAAAATGAGAGAAATCATGTTGCATAGCAAAAAAGAAGTAGCAGCAATCTTGAGGCTAGAATCACTTTCTTCATCGGAACATAGCTTGATGATACATAGCTTGAGTAACAAATGGATTTCTACAGCCTTTTTTGTTTATATGTAAATGTTATTGCTGAAACAAACAATGGCCTTTCAAGCATGCGTGTGACATTTTAGGCATGCAGTTTGCACGATGGTAAACTGGTAGCTATAAGCTTCTCTGATGTATTAGATATATTAGCCTTGTAGTTCCGGTACAAAATTAAAGAAGAAAACGTTACAGTAGATCAACTACATTTGTGGTAAGGGAAAATCTCTACAAATTTTGTATTTATTTATTTATGTATTTAATCAAAGTGACTTATCATTAGTTAATGTGTGTATGAGTTCCTCTGATTAAGGCCTGACTTTTTTGCTAGTTAGTGTCAGATAAGCACACCTTATCACTCAATCAAGTCATGTACCCAATTAATGATGCCCAGTTAATTTAAAAGTTAAGTCTAATGATATCAACTTACAATTTTTTTGTGAAGAACACTTTTCTCTACTTAGACATTATCAAAATTAGATATAATATTTAAGACTGTGTATTTGTTACATTTTCATATACAGTGAAAATTAGAATACAGTTTCACCTTGTCAAAAACTTGAGAGTTGAAAATCATTTTCATTTCTGCAGTACTTTCCATTACATTGCACAAGGCCTCAAGTTCCCTTCTTCACGTCCCTTCTTCATTTCAGTTAGCCTCTGTTTATGTGTAGTTCACACAAACTGCTGTGTGTTGAGCACGCATTTAGTCCCCTGGGCCAGGGATTCTTAAATTCTTAGTTGCCAAGGGCTTAACTGTAAAATAAATACTGTAAATATGTAGTTTATGAACACAACCTAAATATTAGGTGTATTTTAATGTGTACAAAAATATGTTGCCTAATTATCACAGTCAAAGAGCTTTTTATTCCTGAACTTTCCACAGAATGTATTTTTATTAAAATTGCCATGAGGTTGACATTATTTATAGGCCTATTTGTTTGAGTTATTGAGGTTTGAATTAAACATATTAATTTAACATAACTGGTGAAAAAAGAAAAAACTATAAGTCAACAACACGTATAATAACTCTGATAATTTGATGATTTTACATAGCTGTAACAAAATGTACCAAAATATCTCAGATCCCAGGACCCCAGTTTGGGAAGGACCGCTCTGAGCTCATAACTTCCACTTTACTTTTACCACAGAATTTCTTGCTTTGCAACAGATTATACATAAGTAAGTAAATGAAACTGGAACAAACATTTCAAAAAGTGCTGAACTTCACCCCGAGTAAAGCCTTAACCACATCCTGAACTTTGTGGTGGTGGTGGTGGGGGGGGGGTGATCACAAATGTTTCAGATTTACTCACGCTCTACCCCCAGGCAGGGCTTTCATCTTATTATTCACTATATCTGTGCATAATATTTTCCCAACTGTAGAGCAGACCAAATATGAATGACAAAACTTCCACTGTGTTTATACTGCTAACTTTGTTCCTGTTCCTGTCAGTTTAGCCTCTTTTTCTGCTGTCCCAAAGAAAAAAATTATATAATTTGATTGTCTTTTCATTACTGTCATAATGTCTCTGTAAAATGGCATGACTGTGTCAGCTAGCCAGACAAAATGACTTAAACAAAATGATTTACTCACCCTCAAGTTGTTCCAAACCTGTATGCTCCCTCAGTGTCTATAGTTGTTACGGACTTGATGAAATGACGCCTGAACCGTTGACGGTTATGTAGCACGAATGGCACAAAACAGTACAGATCAGTGCATATCCCCTTTTCTTTAAAAGCTCATAAAAGGCGCAATTTAGTTTTTAAGGAATATTTGACAGGATTTGTAGGAATCCAAATTCGAATTATTCGCAATACACAGTATTCCAGCATGATAACGACCCCAAACACACCTCCAAGACGACCACTGCCTTGCTAAAGAAGCTGAGGGTGAAGGTGATGGACTGGCCAAGCATGTCTCCAGACCTAAACCCTATTGAGCATCTGTGGGGCATCCTCAAACAGAAGGTGGAGGAGCACAAGGTCTCTAACATCCACCAGCTCCGTGATGTTGTCATGGAGGAGTGGAAGAGGACTCCAGTGGCAACCTGTGAAGCTCTGGTGAACTCCATGCCCAAGAGGATTAAGGCAGTGCTGGAAAATAATGGTAGCTACACAAAATACTGACACTTTGGGCCCAATTTGGACATTTTCACTTAGGGGTGTACTCAGTTTGGTTGCCAGCTATTTAGACATTAATGGCTGTGTGTTGGGTTATTTTGAGGGGACAGCAAATTTACA
>NC_071257.1:16521180-16591180 GCF_023375685.1 Ictalurus furcatus | reverse complement strand
ACTGCTATCTATTTTTCGGACTCTTTGCCCTTGGGCCAGGGCCCATAAACAGCACTATCCGTGCGCCCTGGCGGCATCTCGCCTCGTAATTGTGAGTCCCTCTTGGACGTCCCAAAAGTGAAAGATGTGTCTGGTAACTGAGAGAGGTCAAACATGAGCATGGAAATTTATTACATGCACTGCAACCAGATGGAGGCAGCCCATCCATCAAGCCAAGCTGTCACCCCGGTCACAAACATTTCCCATAAAGAGGCTCCCTCTCTCTTTCTCTCTCTCTCTCTCTCTCTCTCACTCCCCAGCTCTCTCTTTCTCTGGAAGAGGGAAGTCCGGTAACTGGTGTGTGTGTTTACAGAAATGAAGCTCCAAAGCACAACAGCGACCTTGTTTAATCATTTCTGCAGCTCTCCGGATGCACTCTCATCGCTGGCCAGGGCTATTTTTACACTTTACTTTTATCAATACTTCGGCGGCAGCTCGGGGAGATATTAAAGGCATAGCGGGGAGCAGGGGAAGGGCTTTTTCTGACACTTGCTCCCTCGTTCATCAGAGCCTCACAGGCCCGTCAATGACAATGAAAAGATTTCACAATGCTGCTCGGCAGAAACTCATTCTGCCCCTCATCCATCATGCTCAACCCACTAGCCGTTCCACTGACCTAATCTGTAATGCCTGGCTGCTCGCTGGAGACTTCTTAAAGGCACCCTTCATTAACAGCGCTAACCCAGGCACGGTCCTGTAAGAAGCACAGGGACGGCTCGCTGTTTCCAACTGCTGCTACCCAACAGACCTCTGACACAGCCAAGAGATCAAGGACTACACACCAGTATTCTGTGTACTGAATGCTCACTGTGAGCAAATATCCTCCTATTGTCTATCCACCCAGACAAAGACAGAGGCAAAGAAATCTATTTAGCAGAATTAATTTATAGTCAGAAAATTGAAACTAAACGATTAGCAAAATTCCTACTAAAAGTAAATAAAAAGTAAATACTCTGACACAATACAGATCTGTCCTGAAGCCTAACGTAATAATCGCAAAATGGCTCTAATTAATCACAATAATGACTGTACCAGACTGTTACAGCCAGAAATAATTTTGTTTGTTACAGCCCGAATAATAATTTACACTCACTATCCAGTGTATTATTAGGAACACCTGTACACCTGCACATCCATGCAATTATCCAATCAGCCAATCATATGGCAGCAGTGCTATGCATAAAATCATGTAGAAACTCATCAAGAGGATTTTCATGCACAACCTTCTCAAACGTTTACACAGAATGGTGCGAAAACAAACAAAAAACATCCAGCTGATGAATGAGTTCAGAGGAAGGCTACAGTAACATACATAATAACTCTTTACAAGCATGGTGAGCAGAAAAGCATCTCACAATACATCAAACCTCGAGGTGCATGGGCTACAACAGCTGAAGACCACATCAGGGTTCTTTCCTATCTGCCAAGAACAGGAATCTGAGGCTACAGTGGGTACAGGCTGACCTAAGCTGGACAGGTGAAGATTGCAAATGATGATAATTTTATGCATTGTGCTAATGCAACATGATTGGTTATTGGGATAATTGCATGAATGTGCAGGTGTGTTCTGAATACAGTGGGTGCTGTATATCTATGAGTGTATATCTAAACTGCATGAAAACACATTTAAAGATAACCCAGTTTAAAGATCATCTAGGTTTCTGTGATTGGTTTGTCGACTACATGTTTGGGGATCAGAGGTTAAAGGCCCTCATTGTGAAGGTTCTTTCTGCGCTTGAGCTGGTGAGTATTAGTTAACACACAGGCAGACAGAGGCAGTGAATGCTCCATGACCCAGGAACAGCTATTATGGAGATATATTCCCCAAACCTCAACCCAGTGCTGGCTGCCAGATCCCCCCAATCTAACCTCCCTGCTCTGGCAGCCTAATGCAACCTGTCTCTTTAGTCCGTCTCTGTAGGCTGGACATGGGTCAAGTCTTTCCATTAATCAACCTGGTTAAGATCAAACACACAAAGCTAGTTTAAGGTGTAAGGAAAACATTAGTTCATGCATTATACTTAATTAGTCCTGGTTGTATGCTGGAGAAAACTGGTTGTAGGTCTTATCCTACCTGTGTCATTCAGATCCTGATCCATAGCAGTGTCTTCCCAAGGTGAAAATGTTTGGGGGGAAAGTTGCATGGGCTAACAAAGCTAATTTACTGTAAATATGGCAAATTTATAATATGTTTCCCATTATTTATTCTAAGTATAAAGGCACGATGCTACAAGATGTCCATCATCTTATCATCATTTCAGAATATGAATGCTCCAAAGTTTCATGTTTAACATCTCAGTCAGTGAACCTACCTTTTAAATCTAAATTCATGTGAACATGTTGCTGAATAAAAATACACAACACAGAAAGGTTAAGCTTTGTGTCTGCCAATTAAAGCACTCTGCCCACTAACTGCTGATTGAGCAGGTCTCTGGAATCATCCCAGGCTTTCCAGTGAGTATTGATCATTGCATCATACATCAAGTTCACACAATACATTCTGAGGTTACAGAGGTTCAGCAAACAGCCAGTGGACAAGGGCAGCAGCAGAAGCAGCACTCTGTAAAGTTATGATTGTGGAGCGTGGCCTGTATGCCCTACTCCTCTCACAGAGGCACAGTGGGCTTCACAAGACCGCGTAAGCAGCCACAGGCTCAGTTTGCTTGGCTACAGATGGCCATTTGTAGCACGACTAGTTGCCAGCTTGCCTGAGGTTCCTTACCACCCACGCTGTACCTTGGCTTCTCAGTCACCAGAGCCAAATACTGACCATATATACTCATGCATACATACACACTCGCACATACCAGCATACAGACACACATCCCTCCACGAGCTCCTAGTCTGCACCAGAAACCACACAGACTCTGCTTCATCTCGATGATATTTTTACGAGTTGACACAGTCGGTACGCACACACAGCCACTTTAACTAGCAACATTTTCACATAAACACACCCGATGCCTGGTGGAAAAATTATCCTTTAATAACCACCTTTAAGGAACAAGGATAATTGTCAGTCTCTCCAACCTGACCAACACGTATGCTTGACTTGGCACAAATGAATGCATGTCCAGACTTCTCACCAATTTCAATGTGGAATGCTTTTATATAGAGCAATATCAGGCACAAAGAGAGTCCTTCAGTGATTTTTTGACAAGTTAACAGCTCCTTCTGACATACAAAATGGCTGCAGTGACAACTTAACTGCCCTGCCAATCAATATTTCCTATTACTCTCATAGTCACTCACAAAACAAGAATATGATGCAGGATCAAATGAGGGAGGTGAAAATTGCATCCAAAAGAGAAGACGACTCACTGCTTTGTTTGTAAATGACTAATTTCTGCTTAAGTAATATCCTCAGCAAACATGGTCAATTACTGACAAAAGGTGTTTAGCTCTTCCATAAGCGTTCATTTATACAGAAATAACCATTTGGATGATAAATAATATAGTTGTTAAAAATGATGCTTAGCCTATAGAGCTCTGAGCTTTTACCCTGTCCTCGAGGGACAGATAATTAAGCAGATGCTTTTACCTGTCAATTACTGCTCTTGAGCCCAATCATGTCACAGCTCAGTTCTGCCTCTTCTTTAACTCTTCATGTGATAAGGTACTGACTGTCTGGACAGCTGATTGACAGCAGTCCTGATCCAAGCACACAAATGCATCTTAAGCTCAGATGAGATGACCAGGACAGAAACGTGGGGGCTAGGTACATCAGGCTTGGAGAGGTGGAAGAGGGTCAGTCATTTAGCCTTATTACAGCAGAGTCGTGCTAAAGGTCTGGATTGTCTTTCAGTGAAGTAATTTAGAATTGAATCTCCAGTGCGACTACTTCATCCAGGCTGAAGGCAAAGTTAGCCAGGCAATATTAGACAAAAAAAAAAAGGATCGTAGATGTATGTGTGGGGGGGTGAGGGGGGAGACTGAGACACGGCTGTATTTTCTATTACTCACCCAGTTCCAAAACCCTTTAGATTCCACACAGTTCTGTTAACCATCAGCAATTATCTCCCTGTCAAAGCTAAAAGTAACAAATTTCCCCATATCCAGCCAGGCAGCAGCTTCAGCCGGACACAGGCATCATCTGACACAAGCTAAATCACTGTGCCAGGCATTTCTTCTGACAGACAAATGCAGTACCTTGGAAAACCTGGGTCCATCACTCTCAGTGGCAGTGAGAAGAAATGGATGAGCCTCTCCCTGTTGACCTTACTTTTCTTTCTTCCTGTCTGCCCTTCCTCCTTTCACCCCCAAAAGAGATTAAATGCACCTGGTTCTGTAAGCACTGAGGTATTCCAAAATATGAGTGTTATTAATGGCCTCTAAAGCACGCTGTTTAATCTTCTGCCAAAATGCAGCCATCATCTTTCCTCACCTTCACCTTCCCCTCCCAGACGCACACAGGAAACAGGAAACACACTGCAGCCATTACCCAACTAGCGTACAATATGCATTGTGTACCTTTTAGTCTGAGAAGCACATACAGTTCGAAAAAAAAAAAAAAAGAAAAGAAGAAAAAAGTATTTTATAAGGAGAGTAGGGTTAACCTGCATAGCACATGTCTAAAAGGTCTGATGATGATTCCACTGGACAGACAGGTGGGGAGGAGAGGACCAGGGGACGGCTACAAAAACAGACATGACCTTTTCCATTTGTCAAACACACTTGGGCTACATTTCCACTGCACGTCACGGCAACTTTCTAAATTACTCTTCAAACCATTCCTCTCATGAAATCTGCACAAAAGCGTCAACGGATGAGAGTGAACACTACAGTTACACCTAATGAAAAGCTACATCTATTCACATTAACATATTCATCATGGAACAGGACGCTGGCTGTCACTAATGCCCCAACACCAGTGGTGACTTTGGAGGTGGGGAGCGCTTCCTGCCACCAGCTTGTCAGACCAGTTAGGAAATCTGCAGCGATAAGCTGTCTGACTTCATCACGCACATGCAGACATGGGCATGCTGTTAGGACTGAAAGGCAGAAGATTAAAACACTTAGGGCCATATTCAGAGTTGGTGTTAATATGGGGCTGTATTTTGCTTTTTCAAATATATCTGGATAAATGTAGACGTAGTCTCAGATGCAAGCAGTTGTGAACCTGCCCATTTTTCTTGTGCGATATCAGCTCAGACGCAGTATTATGTCTAGCGCGTTATATGTTATTATTAATTAATTAATTAATTAATTAATTATATCATTCCTAAAGTCCACAAAAAAGGGTTTTCTTTTTTTTTTCTGCAGACAGGATACTATCTTAATTGGAAACACTGCTTTATGGATAACATTATGAACGACTCTAAATTAAAGTGAGCTGTAAATTGTAGCAGATTCATTCAGAATTCATGATCAGCTTATCCTTCAAACCAGGGGCACATTTTTCTTTACAGGAAAGCACAAACTTTAAATGAACAAACGCATTGGAATGACTTTAGGAGCTATTATTTATAGTTTATTTTAATACAACGCAAAATAGTGAATTAAAAGTATGATGAAGTAGCCTACATCCCACGCACATTACGATTTCATGACCTCGATTTAGCTACTCATGACATCATCAAGTTGCACAAGCGACTAAAAAAGCACACAAAAAAAGTGCTAGCTGACAAACAATGAGCGGAGAAGCCATATTGTTAGCATTGTTAAGTAAGTGCAAATGTGATTAAAGGTGGTGGTCTAGACGTTATTGAGAATCTACAATTCTACTCAAGAAAAATGTGCAACTTTGGAAGTTTGTGAGTTCCATAGAATGAACGTGGCCTACAACCAATCGACTTAACTTTCCTGTATAAATACTGACATAACTTTAGGACTTAGGTCGCTGACTGTGAATACATCCCTTCATTTTTGAATATGACCATAACAACATCAGTGTTCATGAGTGCAGCATCTTCATGTTAATGAGTGATTTAAGAATTCAAAATGACAGATGTCATTCACATCTAAATGTCACTCTTCTAGAGTACCAAAATAAAACACAACCCTGTCATCCCTGGCCTATCAAAGCGCACAGCACCATGCGCTGACCTTCAGAATGATTTCGAGAGCGATAAGTGAGAGAGCCTCAGCTGTTCACAGGCAGGCCTAAACAGCAGGAGAACTCACCGGATGCGCTGATGGCTAGCACCCCACACCACGCGTTACTTTGACTAAAGTAATTGGAGCTACACAACCAGCAACAGCTCTCCTACAACCTGGGGCTGGATCAATATTTGTTGGGATTGCACCTTGTTCCAACAACAGCAGATTTACAGAGGCCGCATGGATTTACACATTGTCTTCCAGCGCAACTCATCAGTGCAACCCAATTACTAACCCCAGACAGACAGCATTAACATGGGCCCCATTGCAGCTTTATTGCCCTTCACTCCCCCTCCCGCCTCATTCTGGCCTGTTCTGGCGCTGCCACCATAACGGATACTACACTTAAAATGTTCTCGCAGAAATAAATCCTCAGTCTTTCATTACTCCCACCTTGATTTACTTCATATCATCTCACTGCTATAGACAAAGATAACATGTTGTAAATTACTGCCATCCAGTCTGCTTGTTTCAGCGCACAGCGGGGGGAAGGCAGGGGGGAATGCGAGGACAGAGGGAAATGGACATGAGCTTCCTTTCCTGGTCTTTCATATAGTTTTTTTCCCTCCTCTTTCGCCATATCTGTCTGCTTTCCCTCTTCCGTTTCATTACTCCTGAGAGAGGGTTAGACTGTTTTATCATCATGCTGCTGACTTCATCTCAGGCACACGGAGGTGAATTCTCAAGAAGAAGACATAAAATAACAAGTCTCATCTGCATGTCAAACAAAAGCTTTAATCAGTAAAACAACATTAACAGCCTTTCATTATCACTGATGCTTGAAAGGACCAATAATGTTGCGCACAATAATCACTAGCTGGTGTGATAAGTGCCGTGACTCAAGAGTGGGCTATGCAATGACAGCGCAACATGTGAGCTTTGATTTGTTTTGATCACTAAGCGCCATTTTTGTGGCCAGGGGGCAGTTGTCACTGTGCTGAGATTAATACAGGGTCGTGCGCTGTCAGCAGGGTGTGACTTTAGAAGTGAGACGCTAGTGGCATGGCTTCTCATCACCACACACTCACAGCCGAGTGCCATATTTCATACCCACCACCCCTAAAGTGTGTCTATCACCCTATATTAATGTACCACTGAAGCATCAACCTTGAGATCTTCTGCCTTCTTATCCACTCTTTCGGTTATATTACTCACATATACTGAAATTTAGCATGTTTGTTCGTCTTTAACATTATTCCGCTTCATTCAGAGAGTTGAAGCATATGCTGCTATGGCATGCTGCATGAGCCCGAGTAAACAGTCGCTCAAAGCAGCCGTTCAGTGGGCTGTCTCATCCCCCCTTACACGCCGTGCAATTTCCTCCACCTTCCGTCCTATTTCAGTGGCTGATAACTAAGAACATTAGTTTTATGCCACTTGCCAGGCTCAAATGAAAAGAGAGCTAAGTTTAATGACACTGCAATTAATCGCCCCAACAGACAGACAACTAAAAGACAAGATATTGACTTCATTAGGGATAATGTATTATGTCATTAAGTCAGCAGGGTCACCTTGTGTATCACAGACGCCGGGCTAATATATTGGCATTTTCTTCAAATAAGATAAATTCTGATATGAGTGATAAAGCTGATTAGAAAATGCCTCATCCAGTGAACCGATGCTTCCACAGAGCCTGCTGCTGCTACTGCTGCAGTCCTCCAGCAAGAACACACAGCCCATTACCGATCACAGCTTATCACACGGCCGCATTGATTTGCACAGGCAATTTAATCATTATTGTTTCACTCCAGTCTACAAAGAGAAATGTTTCCCCTTCAATGCTGAATGCAAAAAATAAGTAAATAAGTAAATAAATGTATGTCCAATGGACAAATTCTCTCCTGTCTCATAATATTTTTGAATTACTCAAACAAACACATTCACATTTTATAGATTCTGTGCGACTTTACTTAATTATATGTAAAGATCAAATGCAAAACAGGATATACATTTTTTTTTTGTAAATGTATGCAGTTTAGATAACACAAATTCATTAATAAACTAGTTAATTAATGTTTAGCCCATATGATAATAAATGGATCCTCAACCTTTTATAGGACTAACATTATCTGATTGCATTTCATCTGTTAAATTGTTATCCATATTCCTTTCTTTGCATGTCTCTAAGATGTCCAGAGCACAGGGACATACAGTGCCCTATCCCTGTGACCTTGGGCTTCCTTTTTTGGGCTGGAGGTATTGACATTTTCTCCCTCCATCCTGTGGCCCTTCCTCTCATTTGTCATGATTATTGCTGAATTCTCAGCTGTCATTTGTGGCTGTAGATCAATGGCTGTCCACTCCCCCTGTGTCGTATTGGCAGGGCAAACAGCTTTCCTTCTTTCTCTCTCTCTCTCTCTCTCTCTCTCTCTCTCTCTCTCTCTCTCTCGTTCCTTTGTTCAGCCAGTCCATTCATCACGGCACCAATCAGTAGTGGACTGACTTTCCCTCCCAACACTTAGAGTTCTGTGTATCTATTTTCATAAACATAAAGAGAAACATTGATCCACATACACTTTCTCATGATAATCATGGGTATTATAATTTACCATATATAGACACATTATCAAGGTACATGATGTGTGAGCATCTGCATGTGCGCATGTGTGTGTGTGGGGGGGAGGGGTGTAAAGGCACAATCTTGCTTGCCATTAGAATCACTCACCTCTTTTATACATAAATCACCTTGTCAGTGCACTTGAAAGTCACAAGCTCCAGTATGTACACGACAGCTTAAAGACATCCTCATGATATTCTCATTAAGGATACCGTTTTAGTTTCCATAGCAATTGCTTTTTAAGCATGCTCTAGTGGCGATGACACAATAAAAAGTTCATGAGTGTACATATCATTATATTATCATCCGTAATGATAAGTTCTCCGAATAACTGATTTTCTAATGTGAATGCTTAGTGGCCCCTTAAATCTCCCCGTTTATATTTGTGGAAAATTAGACTATAATTTAACTTTCAAAGAAACTACAGAGGACTTTAATTATCTTTTTAATAGAGAATAAATTATGGTAGGCCTAATTGCTTATGAATATGAGGACACAGATCATGGAGTTTGATCTATCCCGCATCAGGCGGGCAAAGAAAATGAGAAGATCTGTTTTCATTGAGGTTCTGAAGAGAGAAAATACTCTAATGTTCATTCTCATTCTGTGAAGAGACTGCCATTTATAGTGGTGGCTCAAAGGGCAGTAGCATTTCCTGTCTGCAGTCTGTGGTGCTAATACATAAGACACAACATCTATTACAGAGCAAGGTTATGTTTTGACAGTCACTATTAATTTAAGCTGTACTGAATCCACTCATGAATCTGTAACACTAATGTAGCCCCAGACTTTGATATGCTGCATAATAACTACATACACATACTGCATAAACACCAGGAGTATGAGCTAGCAAAAAATTAACTGGTTCAAATACTTCTTTACTTCTTTTAACAGACGTTTTGGCTTGCTGGCTACAAACAATTGTTGCAATGCTAAACATCTCACACAAACAACCTAATGAACTTTAAAAGCAAACTAAAATTACACTGCAAAAAATGATGTCTTTGCAAGTGAAAATATCTGGGATATGGCAAAAGTTATATAATATTTCTTATTATGAGATTATAAGTCACATACAGTATAATAAGCTTTGAATGCTCTTATTAGCAGATACTTTTGCTTCTCTTTGCTTCTAAAATGAAAATGTCTAGAAATAGATTTAATAATCACATATTTGGTTTATTGTAAACTTATAATATGTAAAATAATCAATTAGACTATAATCAGATATTTCCACTTGCTAAGATGTTATTTCCGAAGTGTAGGGACTGGGTTTCTCAAGGAAGTAACTTATATATATATATAAGTTACTTCCTTGAGAAACCCAGTCCCTACACACCACACACAATATATATAATTTTTCCAAATCACAATTAACCAATAAAGGATGACTAAAAAAAATGTAACCACCCAACATATTGTGAGAAAGACATCTTTTATATATATATATATATATATATATATATATATATATATATATATATATATATATATATACACACACACACACACACACACACACACATACATAGCAATTCTGCAATTTGCTCATATCAGGGATTGTTGCTATTTTCTCATCCAAGAGCTATGCATACATTTATTTTATTTCACCAATTTATGTAGGAACACTTTGTGGATCTTGCCTTGCTAAGTAATGAGCCTTCAAACTGAGTCACACTGGTGCATATGCTCATATATTCTCCTCCCATTGTACCAAAAAGACAGGCCAATGATGAGCAAGGGGCACAAAGGAAAGAGTATGAGGATGAAGAGAAACGTGATATATACAGTATACTGTATATAAGAGCTGTTCACTTTCAGTGAGCCTGTGGACACTGTAGCCTCAGATTCCTGTTCTTGGCTGGCATGCAAGGAACCCAATGTGGTCTTCTGCTGTGGTAGACCACCTGCCTCAAGGCTCAGTGTGGTGTGTGCTCTGAGATGTTTTTCAGCTCACCACGGTTGTAAAGAGTGATTATCTGAATTAGCCTAGCCTTCCTATCAGCTTGAACCAGTCTAACCAGTCTTTTCCTCTGACCTCTCTCATCAATGAATGGGTTTCCACGCAAAGAACTTCTACTCACTAGATGTCTTTTCTTCACACCATTGTGTGTAAACTCCAGAGATGTGTGTGTGTGAAATCCCAGGAGATGAATAGCTTCAAACCAGCATCTGGCATCACTAACCATGCCACAGTCCAAGTCACTGAGATCATATTTGTGTACCGTTCTGATGTTTAATGTGAATTTTAGCTGAAGACCTTGAACTGCAACTGCATGATCGTAGCTTCTGCCATATGATTGGCTGACTGGATGACTACATAAATGTGCAGGTGTACCGGTGTTCCTATAAAGTGGACAGTGAGTGTATATATTATATAGGCATTTATACAGTGGTGCTTGAAGGTTTGTGAACCCTTTCGAATTTTCTATATATCTGCATAAATATTACCTAAGACATCATCATATTTTCACCATAAACATGTGTTGTGAGGATCAGACTCTGATAGATCTGTTCTTTAAATAAAACAGGGCGCTCACTCACACATGATTGTCATCCCATTGATTGAAAAAACCTGACTCTAATTTCACCTTCAAATTAAACTGCTAATCCTAGAGGTTCACATACTTTTGCCACTCACAGATATGTAATATTGGAACATTTTCCTCAATATATAAATGACCAAGTATAATATTTTTGTCTCGTTTGGTTAATTGGGTTCTCTTTGCCTACTTTTAGGACTTGTGTAAACGTCTGATGATGTTTTAGGTCATATTTATGCAGAAATGTTGAAAATTCACAAACTTTCAAGCACCACTGTTGGGTTATCTACAGTGACTGTCTCAGCGAGTCTTCAGCATCAACCTAAGACCATACAGACAGTGAACGGTGTGATGAGACTTATCCATGGCAATGGAAAGGTTGAATCAAAGGGACTGGTCCCCACTGTGTCTTATACACTTGCTTTTATTCTTGAAACACTTGCTCCCACGTGCCACTATTTTGCTTCTTGACACTCGTACACACTCCATGCAGTGGTGTTTCCTGTTTTTCCCCATCTCAACCTTTTCCCGCCGTTTTTCCCCTCCGTGTTTCAGCTTGGCTGAGCAGCGCTGACAGGCGGATTCCTTTGCTTTTCGCCGTATTAAAGCCACTTTCCCGCCCTGACAGCCTGTTCTATTCTGCCACCTTATAGCTTGGGCTTCACACTTCTCTGGGCAGCCACTGCTTCTTGACAGACCACTGTCACTTCCCATCATCCTCTCTGTATATCCCCTACTCACCCCCCATCCCCCCACTCAACACTCCTCAGCACGCAGCCCCACTTTCCAGCCAGTGCAATTATTTTTTTTTTGACAAGCCATCCATCAGCCTTAACTTTAAAAGCACTTTCTGCTGATATCCATTGTTAAAGCCCCTAGCCTTTTTCTTTCTCCCTGGAGCGCCTGTATGAGAAAATATGATATCAGACATGCAACCTACCAAACCATGTAAATTCACTTTGTTCTCAGCTATGTTTCCAATTTCACGTCCAATTTTTCGGTACATTATGCGTAGTTGTTGTGCCTAATATGATGTTGTCAAATCCCATTAAAGTTCAGTGCCTTGCGTGGCTTTAAAAACAGGTTACAATTTGTATTCCATAAAGTGGGAGAGGAGTGCAGTCAAAAGTCAAGCCGAATCCTATTAAAATTATCTGTTCAATTGTGACGTCCAAGGATGGAGTAATTTGGAAGCATTAGCAGAGACACACATGAATATGTCACTCCGGCAAATAATGGCGACCAAGGCGAAGGCACCACAGCTCTGCAAGTCAATAAAGCTCCCCAGCTGGTGACACAAATGTGATGATAATCTACGGAAATTAATATGGAACTTTCTTGCTTGAGCGGAAATTCTGCTGTGCTGTTGAGTCATTTGGTGCACTCCCACTTGGCCTAAATCTGTGTCTAGCCGAGAAAAAGCTGTCTACGTCAGTCCACTAAGCTCCAATCACCGCTGTCTGGTGTGTTCAGCCATCATGAATTGCATGTGCATAATGAAGTGTTTGGTTTATGCTGCCCAAATGACACAGTGTCTCATTTATCCAACAAGCAATGTGACCATCTGAGCAATATGCACTAGGATCTGTCACGTGAAGCTGCTCATTTACTATACATGTTTACACACTAAATGCACACGATATATGTGCTCTAATTCATCCTAGACATGTGGATTGCCCTGAATTAGAACACTGGGCAAATGCGTTTTGTTTTGTCTACATATTTTGTTGTTCGTTTTTGTGTTGTTATTACTTACTTGTTTGTTTGTTTGTTTGTTTGTTTGTTTTGGGGGGGGGTTGTTTGTTATTTTGCAGTAGTTTTTTCGTGTTTTGTTTGGTTTATGGGTGTCTAGTGGAATACGTCCTCTCTCTTGTTTTATCCAAAGTATGAGATATAGCACTATCCATCCACCACTGAAGGTTTGTCATCCATGTAAATCACAAACATAAATCTTAAAGTGCACCTATTATGGTTTTTCAAATATTATCTTTCATGTAGTGTGTTATAGAGCTCTTTGTGAGTGTAAAAAGTCTGCAAAGTTTCAAAAATCAAAGCGCACGACAAATGAAGTTATTGACTCCCAAAAGAAGGAACTGAGTCTGAACAGCTGAAACGAGTCGTTAGTAATTCCAGACTTTACTTCCTGTACTAACCGACGTAGGTTTGTAACAAAAGCCCCGCCTCTGGTCTTCATCTGCTGCTCGCTGACAGACAGAGCTGAAACTTGTTATGGTAGTGGGCGTTTCCTTTTTTAAACACGCTGACAGCAGTAGACCAATCACAACAGACTGGGACATTGACCAATCAGAGCAGAGTATGCTCTCTGAAAGGAGGAGTTTAGAATGAATCCTTTAGAACGAGTCGTTTGTGACACTGGGGGAAAAAATACAATGCTGCAATTTAAACTATGAGCACATTAAAGTGTTTTTGACCTTGGATGCATATAAATGTATTGTATGAAACCTTTAAAACAAAATTAGGCATGTTTCAAAACCATAACAGGCGCACTTTAATCTCAAAAATGCATGCTAATTCAGAAAACTAAAATGTATATGTAGATGCTGTGTTCCCTTTTAACTTGGTAACTATGTACATGATGTATATTTAATACAAGTAGTACAGGCAACATCCAGTCACATGTTTTGCTTTCAAATCGCTACATGCAAAATAGTTTGACCCAATTGTATTCAAGCTGACAACCAAATTGACCTCCTTAACACATCTCTTTGCTAAAATATCACACTTTTAGCAACAAAACAGGATCTCACAACCTTCAGAAATATCATTCAGAATGTTAATGAATTACAGTACAGTGGTATACAAGCGTTAACTGCTTTAACTTAAGAATGTAAGTTCATCTTATTTACACAAGGGAGTGTTTACAGTTAAAGTTTCTACAAAGTTTCAGAGAGGTGGACAGGCAGAAGTGAGCTTTACTGCAATGCCATACATCAGTATTAGTGCCAAATACATTCTCAAGCCTCCCTTTAAGAAAAAAAAAAAGAGGGAAACACAATTAACAAGCTGATATCACCATGAATCTGGCTGAGTTAATGAATATCAAATTACACAGAGAGCTTTATAAATCACCATTAGGTGGAATTTTAATTGATCTAACAATTAAACATGACAAATGCTATATACACTGAATCTTTACTTTATTCATTCAAATAGGGAACTATTTATCTTGGTATTGTGCCTTCATAGCTAATTTCACATAGTGTGTGTAGCTAATTAACAAGGACGGACAGGCATTACAGGCAGAGGATAATTTCGGTTGTTTACAGCAGGGTGCCTTCTGTTTAAAATGATTTGTCAGGCTCTCTGCTTCCTAATAACTCCTTGCGTCACCTTTCTAGACAAAAACACAAACTTTTACCACTACAATTCCTCATACAGGTATATTATTCTTTTGATTATTGCTGGGTTTAGAGCTATATTTAGAAAAGAGTAAAATAATCCCTAAGTGAAATATAATGAAGTCCAAATATTTAATATATTAATACTAATAGAAACAACTAGTAACGCAGACATTTCTAGAAATCACTGTGACACATAGGAGTACATAGTAGCACATGCCTGCTGAAAAACTGAACACTTGTGTCAATGTATTTCCAGATTCCTTATTGTTTGACTAAATTGTTCAATAAATGAAAATACTTACTTGCCTAACTACTGTCTTATTTTCTTAGAATTAGTAACAGTGATTTAAAAACTATTTCCTTTCTACGGGGGTATGTTGGCTTAGTGGTTAGCACATTTGCCTCGCACCTCAGAGGTTGGGGGCTTGAATCCCGCCTCCTCCCTGTGTGCACGGAGCTTTGTTCTCCCTGGGATTGGAGGTTTCCTCTGGGTACTCCGGTTTCCTTCCCCAGTCCAAAGACATGTGTTGTAGGCTGACTGCCATTTCCAAATTGTCCATTGTGTGTGAATGTGTGAGCGATTGTTCCTCTCGACGGCCTGGCACCAAGTCCGGGGTGTCCCCCTCCTTGAGCCAGTCTCCAGGCTCCCTGCGACCCTGTGTAGGATACGCGGTATGGTAAATGGATGGATTTCCTTTCTACTAACTGATAAAGACGGTCTACCATTTTGTGTTTTAGCAATGGGAAGCTGTTTGCTTGAATGAGATTGCATATATGCAGGATTTGGCCATCACCCTTATCCAGTGCAACTTACAAGTACAAGCACAGCAACTAAAATAAGTGCAAGTTTGTTTGTTTTTTATTTCGTGCTTAATGAAGTGATTATTTTATTGGTCTCTAATAGAGGTATTACAAATAAATGTACTAAAATGTCAGCAGACAGTTTATTTGTGACAAACCATTCACACACAGAAAATGTGATGAACAATTCTAAATACGTTACTAATTTAACTATTTGTTCATTTGTTTGCTCATTCCTTCCTTCCTTCCTTCCTTCATTCACTCTTTCATTCATTCTTCCTATATTTATTGTGCTCCACTAAAATCACCTCAAACACACACACACACTGTACAGGAGTGTTTACTCAGGTTTACTGATTGCTGACGTCTTGGATCATGCCGTGGAGACACCTGCCTGTCTGTGGGCCTCTGACAGCTCAAGCAGCAGCAAAGCATCAGCATATGGTTATCAATGATCCAGATGGCTTCTCCATGTCTGGAGACTGATAAGTTTTCTCCTCTATTATCAAACAGTAGTAATTAGCCACAATCAAGTAGGTGTTAATTAAGCATAATGAAACCACTTCTACACGGCCTGTGTCTACTATTAGCTACTTATGGATGATAATAATACGCACTGAGGTCTGTGAGTAATCTCTGCGCTGTGGAAGGCCTGGGGAACAGGGTGTGGGTATTAGTTCAGCTTATGATGGCTGTTTTGTCTGTGAGTTTGGCAGATTTAAGCCTGAAAAAGTCCTGATTTGCCAGGCTGTCACAGCTGCTGGGGAGGAACAAAGAGGAGCCAGACTCCTGATGACAACATTTCAGGGGGGTTTGTCATCCCCTCTGAAAGGACGACCATTAATCAGTGTGACCCCTGCCTACCACCACGCCAGCGCAGCACCTGCAGGCCGGCCATGTTTCAGGGGAAATTAAAGCTGTAAATTCACTAACTTCATGTGCATATAGCGTACACACAGGCACTGAAGAGCCACCTCACTGCAGGTCAGCAACATTAAACATGAACACTAAACACAGAGTCAGTGGAGAAGTTGCTTCCTAAATGTCCACACACAACGTTAGAGCCAAAAAAAAAAAAAAAAAAAACAGAAAGGAAATAAATATATTTTATCCATGAAGGTTTTTGCCAAGTATGTTTTTTTTGGGGTTTTTCTTTTTTAACAACAGCTGCTACAAAAGATATCTTTCAAACAAAATGAAGAATCGCACCACATATGACATGACAGGCAAGAAATAAATAATTATGTTGTCATTCACATAAATTAATGTGATTACATGTTCCCATCAGCTCATAACACAACTTTCAGCACTTACCTATTTATGGAGATTCATCAACAGCAGCAGCAATGAGCATAAACATGAAAGAGAAAAAAAAGAGAGCGCAATGTCAATCATTTGGGAGCATCATTTAGATCCACTGATTAATGTGTCTCCCCACCTGTCACACATTTCTTTAAATAAAGGGTGTAATGAATAGGTTGGCAGCAAGATAACACTGGCATGCACTGAAATCATGCAGAGTGTGACACATTTCAAAGCATGAACAATGTATAAAGTAACTGTGACGACACAATCATTGATGAGGTCGGTGAACTCTGCTATCCTATAAGCCGCATTTACAACCTTTATTAAATATCTGTTTTGATTTGGCAATATTTTCCACAGCAGCTGTGCAGCCAGCGTGCTGTAATATATTAATATCTAATATAACGCTACCCTGTACAAGAATATTTGCTGTATGTTAGCAGGGATGAAACTGGCAGCTTCATTAGAGAGGATGCGTGGGAGATGTCGATACGGATTGCAATATAACGGCAAAGTGAAACATTCAAACAGAAGTCAGGCCGTCGTACTGTGGGACAGTTCATAATTCAATAACACATAAAACCACAGCTATTCAGACAGGGTATGACACTTCTGTTATTATTTGCTATATAAAGGAACATGGTCTTTTTTATCCTCATCAAATAGTAATATAATTGCATTTCCCCACAGGCTGGGGTAAGAGGGATCTGTAGCATTTCACAGCATGTCAGCTTCTGAGTTAAACCATTGAGAGAGAGAGAGAGAGAGAGAGAGAGAGAGAGAGAGAGAGAGAGAGAGAGAATATCTCACAGAAAGACAGGATGAATTAGAAAAAAATCAATGTTTCAACTAGTATTTGACATAGATACTACAGTGTACTTTTCTCTTCTCTTACATTCTTTTTACTGACAGGAAAGTTCTGTCAACAACAGTTCATTAGGAAACAAAGAGAATGATGTGCGTTTTTAATAAGTGGGAAAAGAAAATTCTTCCCAAACAGAGGTTGCCACATCGTTAACAACATTCACAACCATACAAGTCGCTGCTCCCCAGGGTCTTCTCTATGTTGTGAGTCCTGTTCCTTAAGGTAAGGTGTATTGTTTACTTCACACCCTCTACTGACACTTTGACACCCTAAATGCGAAACTTACAGTCCATCCGCCCTGGCTGCTTGATCCATTATGACATCTGGTGACAGTCACATTCTGCGCTGCAGAACATGTGATCATTTCCTCATTCTGCCCTTCAAGGTGGGCTGAGAGAGAGAGATAGAGAGATTGGGGGGGGGGGGGGGGGGGGATAAATGCAATCTGCCTGGCTACATCATTCTGCATGAGAGCGTGTGCTGACAGAGTGAGTGAATGCAAATGAATGCACTCTAAGTTGTAGGGCCAGGGATCATAGCCTTATTGGACAGAGAAGGAGCACTGTCTGAGTAGCGCGGCCTGTGCTGTCTATTCCCCTGACTCCCACTGTAAATCACAGCATCACCAAAATGGGCCCAATTAAAAGGGGTCACTGTGGAAAATTGGGTACTTCATGTACAGTCAGTAATTTTTCTAGGACGATGCATGAACCTCCCATAAGAGTAAATCACTTGGAGCGAGAGGAGATAATCACAGGAACCATAGTCCATTGGCAGCTCTCAGCAGGGTTAGATAAGCGCGGCTTAATCAACAACATATCATCAGGGCTGGGAAAGGGAATGACTCAAGTCATATTATCTTTCCAGCAATAGTGGAGTTTTCCAGAACTTTGAGTTATGACTTCCTCTGA
Source organism: Ictalurus furcatus (assembly GCF_023375685.1). Lineage (NCBI taxonomy): Eukaryota > Metazoa > Chordata > Actinopteri > Siluriformes > Ictaluridae > Ictalurus > Ictalurus furcatus. Next base: position 16,572,698 of record NC_071257.1, on the reverse strand, counting down.
GAACACTCAGCTAAGAGCCCTCTTACACAATGTACAACTTTATCTGGAATATACTTAACATTGTACGAAACAGTAAAGTACTTTGGCCTACAAGTGCAAAACGCATTAACAAGCCAAACACAACAGCAAAACTAAAACCACAAACGGCAAACAAAACAACCCCGAAAACGCAACATCAAAACTAATAACACAACACCAACTAAAAAAACCAAAACAAAACATAAAACCAAAAACACAGCATCAAAACCAATAACACATCAAATAAATAATAAATAAATAAAACATCAAAACCAAAAACCACAACAGCAAATCGAAAAACACAACATAAATCCGAAAACATATCAAAAGCAAGAACACAAGATCAGAACTAATAGCACAACTGCTTTAATAAAAACACATCAGCACATCAAAAAACATGAATGACAGCAAAACTAAAAAAACAAAACAGAACAGCTAAACTAAAAATGCAGCTTGACAAGTTGATGTTGATGTGTTTGTGGTTTTGGTTTGTTAATGCGTTTTGGACTTACGGTAGTAACGGCTTGAAAGTTGAATTAAACCCTGTGTACGGGTGTGTCGCTGTATGTGTTGTGACTTGAGTGACACTTTTCTTTTAGTGGATGTTGTCGTGAAATGGCAGGTGATGATGAAGACAGGGCACAGTGATATAGAGGATGGCCCAGCAGGCTGCAGGATGTGTATTGACAGGGCTGAGAGACGAGAGCAAGAGGCCTGGAGTTAGTCACCTTGGCCCTCAGTGCAATGTCAGTCCGCTCCTAGCCATCACTCTCCGCCACTGTCCGCGATATTATTTAAAGCCAAACAAATATCAGCACCTGAATGTCATCGCAAGGACACACAGGCCACCTCTCATCTAAACTAATCAGTGTCCGGGTTTAAAATCACCCCCTTGCCTGCCCCCGCCTTCAAATCCATCTTCACCCATCCGGCCTGTGTGACAACAGCATCAGCGCTCTGCCCCTCCACATACCACCTGCACCAGATTTACTGTCACCACTCGCCACTGCAGTACGATTTATCGACATCCGATGTCAGCTCTCCTTTCAAGAAAGTGCATGTAGAATTAATTTTAACAGCGTCCTAATGTTAAATATCCTGGAAACACTAAATTTCACGCTAGGCGATGCTTAGAAATACATGTGCATATATCAAGATGTTGGGAGGGGGAATGGGTTCTTTTTTATGATAAGAGGTTACAATTTAATAACCAGCAGCTTATAATGACTTCATATCACCCATTAATTACTGATACTTTATGCAGAGAACTACTTCTAGTCATTATGTAATGCATCAAAAGTTAATTTAATTTGATTGTTTTTATTACTTAATTACACTGCCATAATGAAATCTTTGCGAAAGACGGAACCAATGTTGATATACGTCCATATGGTAGAAGCACGCAGCAGAAACTCAGATCTACTTAAAGACATTATTAAAAACCAACCAAAATCTGCGCTTTAAGCGGTTACAATAGAACATGTTCAACACCAGGCTTTTATAATCAAATCAATATGATCCAAATGAAAATCCTATGCATCAGTCATTTCTAAAACTTGCTCTTAAGCACATACATTCTAATATCTGATTAAGATTGAACGTTCCCTTTGTTGGCTGTTTGTCTGGTGATTTTGATGACTCTTGACCACATTGTGCTCTGGGAGCAAGTTTAAAAACATCACAATCTCAGCAATAAACATGTAAATTTCAATCGATATGTGCTCACATTTTCTCCCTATTCAATAACAGCTGCAATAAAACCTCAGCGGCTGCAAGCGACTATAAAAGTATGTAAAATAAATTAGGAGAGCATAATGAGAGAATCCAACAATTCCTCCATAAATATAACATAACGACCACAACTAAAATGTCACGGAATCAAATCAATCAATTTTGCTGAGACAGAGGTCCTTTATGTTCACCGCATGCAGCCATATTTCTGCATATTTTACAGGAGGGTCTGATTCTGATTCCTTGAATATGAGGACCTGAACAGAAATCCAGCTAGCACATACTGGTTGTATAATACGTTTTCCCATGATTCATCACTGTGGTGCTGACACCTGAGGCAAAGCTTGCCTTAATTCTTTTTTTTTCTTCTTCTTCTTAAATGATTTTTGGATGGCTCTGGAGGAAGGCGATGAGGAAAAGGACTAATTTATAGTTGAAGTAAAATGAGAGGAAAAGCCATCATGACTTCCAGAGATAAACTGTAACCTTCTATTATTTTTTTTTTAAAAATAATAGTGACCATGAAATTCATTTCAAATTTCAAATGGTTGATGAACCTCAAAGTCAATGTGCCCTAACAAATGTCTGAAAATAATCTGTTTAAAAACAGAATCTCAGCTTTTATTACTTTAAAAAAAAAAAAAAAGAATCTCCAAAAAATGCAGAGGAAAATGACTAAGCCACATTTTCTCTTTATAAGGCTGCCTCATAAAAGCATCTCCATCATAAAACCCAGTGCTATTATCACACCAGGATACTTCTCTCCACGACCAGCTCAGTTCATTTGCAGGCTAGCTGGCTAATCTTTGAGCAGGCACTTGACCTTATAAGAACCCCTCATATGTTACAAACCAGGTGAATAACATAAAGAGCAGGAATGCAATTATTCAAAGATGCTTTCTAAAATGACTCCCGTCAGCTAGGGGACGACCTAATACCAGTGTGTGATTGATGAGTCTGTTGCTTGCGGTGAATAAAAGCTCCTTCCCCTGAAGTCTTTCCCCTGAAGAGGCATCCAATCTGAGACCAACACCTGTTTACGTTCCAGCCCTCTCATTTCTCTGAAAGGTGATGCTCTAGAACTAGAAGTAACATGGGCAAGCAGACGGGGCAGATACAGATACAGATACAGATATACAAACAGGACCAGGACTGTACTTAAAATCAGGACAAATATACCATGCAAACTTATAAGCCATAATTAGAATACAGAAATGCATTCTGTATATGCATTACATGCAGCTATACACTCACTGGCCGCTTTATTATTATTATTAGGACCACCTGTATGCCTGCTCATTCATGCAATTATCCAATCAGGCAATAATAATAATAATAATAATGATAATAATAATAATAATAATAATAATAATAATAATAATAATGCAGATGCTGGTCAAGAGCTTCAGTTAACAACAGTCTCCAGAGTTGACACAGAATGTTGAGAAGAAAAAAAAAACATCCAGTGAGTGGCAGTTATGTTGACGAGAAAGGTCAGAGGAGATTGGCAAGACTGGTCCAATCTGACAGGAAGGCTATAGTATCTCACATAACCACTCTTTACAACTTTGGTGAGCCGAAAAGGATCTCAGAGTGCACAACATGTCAACCCTTGAGGCTACAACAGCACAAGGTTCCATGTTTTGTGCATTCTGAGATGCTTTTCTGTATACCATGGTTGTAAAGAGTGGTTATTTGAGTTACTGTAGCCTTCATGTCTTCTTGAACCTTGGCCATTGTCCTCTGACCTCTCTCATCAACAAGGATTTTTTGCTCAATTTGTTTTTTGTTTATTGCACCATTCTGTGAAATTCCCAGGAAAGCAGCAGTTTCTGAAATACTCAAACCATCCCATCTTGCACCAACAACAACGCTATGATCGGAGTCACCGAGATCACATTTCCCCCCATTTTGATCTAAATATTAACTGAAGTTCTTACCTGTTCCTGCCTGATTGTAAACATTGTGCGGCTGGGATGTGACTGGCTGATTGCATAATTGCATGAACGAATAGGTGTGCCTATTAAAATGACCAGAGTTTCAATTCAGAAATCTGGGACATAAAGCCATGGAAATCTAAGGAGCATGCCCAAAATGTGTTTCCATGAAAGCTGCACATTTCATTTTACTTATTCGTCTCATAAAAGAAGTGCACTGGCACGACATGTTCCAAAAGCAATACGATCAGCGGTAACAGCAACTCCCTAAAAGACACCCCATCAAAAAGATATACTATCAGTCGTTTTTCACAGGCATGCGTGCTGAGTATTTTGTAGTCCTCCACAAAGCTCAGCTATCAGATGTGCCTCTAGAGGTAGGTTGTTTAAGGAACAATTAGGACGGTATACAAAGCCATTTGCAGGCAGTCTCGCTTCCTCGGCTCCCTAACTGGAGTACCTTTCAGGCCTGATTTATCACTCTGTCGCCTTCAGAAGGCAACATAATTAATAGGAGCATGGACTTCTAATTTCAATGACTTCCACAGCAAGTGGATTTCATTTGATTTATGATGGCTGGCGAGTTTGCATTTTATCAGTTCATTCAGTCATTATTTATGCTGATGACCAATTTCAATGGGTCGCTATCATCTAACTCACTACTAATCAAAGAGAATTAGGGTTCACTGCATTATTTAGGAGCTACTAATTTATCTTTGGAACAAGGCTAAAGAATACTTGCAGCCCTGCCTAAAATCCACCAATGACTCCAGAGTTTAAAAAGGCATCATTACCATTAACAGGGTCAGAGCACCGTGAATGACGCAATATATTCACACCTATATGGAGAAACCCAACTCCATGCAAATGAAGTGTACAGCAGTACAAAGCACTGTACTTGAGATACAGACAAAGGCAGTTCCTTAACTAGAATTAATTGACTTTTTAGATAGGACATGGAAGATGTAGTCCTAGCCAAGCAAAACAAGAGTTCAGAGTTAGTGCACACAATTTGGAAGTCCATAAAAACAGAGCGCTAAGTTTTGCAAATAATTAACCTGTGTGAAATGGAAAATTTTACAGTAAGAGATTAGGTATGACTTTTTTTTATATAAGTATCATAATAAAACATTGGCAAGCAAGCAGAAAGTGTTGGGGCATTAAGCAGCAGTCATACCGGACATATAATAAAATCCACCTGGAGAAAGAACCCATGAGAACATTGTACAAGAAAAAGAGGTTTGCTTCTGGTAGCTAATCCTCCTCCATCTCGTAGTCATCTAAACCAAGCATAACCCATGAATCCAGCAATCTTGGAAGAGTAGGCCAAACAAACAATTTCATTTTTCAACATAATGTTTAATTGCTCACAAACAACAAACTAGTTTGCTAGCAAAGGTTAGCTGTATTTTCCCCCTCCATAAACACAGCACATCAGAACTGTCACCTGATTTAGCTCCAATGACATTTATAAGGTGAAGAGCTGGATCGGGTAATACCAGGTATATTATGTATGAACTTTTCTGAGGAACAGTTCAAAAAACAGTTATACACACAGACAACAAGGTTAAACATGTGCCGTTCATATTTGTGCCCAATCATGTATATATCATTTTATACATACATACATTAATCAGCAAGACAGCTGATGATCCTAGAACTTATTCACAGTTGACATTAAGTCATTTGTTTGCAAGTAGTGCAACAAGACACCAGACAGATAATATGCATGGGTGATGCCATACTATTGTTACCTTAAGTTCAATATCTCATATATATGATTCACTATTATCATATCTTTAATAAAAACAAGATATAATTAGGATACAAGATACAGGAATTCAATTTTATTTAATTTATTTAGTCATTTTAATAATAGATATTGTCATAATGCAGTTTTTCAGAAATCAGAATGTCAGTTTAGATCCTTAATGAGCAAGCCAGAGGTGACAGTGGAAAGGTAAGAGAGGAACCAAACTCAAGAGGGAACCTGTCCTCTTCTTGGTGACATGGGATAGTTTAATTATAAATCACAACACCCACACCACCCACATTCCTGTTAATACACCTGTATTAACCCTATTTATATATATTTATTATAACTGCTACCCATTTCACTGTAATTACCTCAGTTTGTTGCACAGCATTGCAATCCACATACGACTGCACATATCTGCAGTTTATTCCTCATATCATCCATACTTTTTCTGACATCTATCTTTTATCCATCCATCCATCCATCCATTTTCTGTATCACTTATCCTACACAGGGTGGCGGGGAGAATGGAGCCTATCCCAGGGAACTCAGGGCACGTGGACAGGGTGCCAACCCATCACAGGGCACAATCACACACACATTCAGACACTACAGACAATTTGGAAAAGCCAATCAGCCTACAACGCATGTCTTGGACTGGGGGAGGAAACCGGAGTAACCAGAGGAGACCTCCAAAACACTCCACGCACACAGGGCGGAGGCGGGATTCGAACCCCCAACCCCAGAGGTGCACCGCAAACATGCTAACCACTAAGCCACTTTGCTCCCATCTATCTTTTATATTATTTATATTATATTTTTAGATTTTACCTTTAGCTACTTGTATGCAAGTAAATTCTAGTTGATGAAAATTCTGTTTTTAGGTCAACGGACAGTCACTAAAAGCATTTCACTGCATGTCATATGGTGTGTGTCTGTGACCAATAAAATTTGAATTTGAATTCTTACAGAATTGTCTACTATAAAGTCAAAACAATACTATGTATGTTGAAGGATGCTCGGTATGAGCACAAGGGACTTGATGATTCCAGCACAAGTTCTGAGATACAAGTCTACCACATGCAGGCGAAATTATCCACTGAAGAACAGGTGAGTCTTGGGCATAAACTGTTTTTGGTAATGGTAAGAGCAATCTTTAAGATTTCCATACAGGATGATCCACAGGAATCATTAGGATATCCAAGGAAATTACCTTATTTATGCAAGTTAAACAACCTAAGATTAAAAAAAAAAAAAAAAAAACATTATCTGCCCTTAAGAGAGCCATAACCAATTTTAATAGAAGTGTATTCAGTGATAAAATTCCTTTGTTGGTACTTACGCTAATATAATTATCCTGAAGTAATGCTTCACCGATGTCAAATGACATTTATGAGGAAAGAGCTTAATTCATAAACCCTCATTCTGGCCACAGTGAGTGGCACTGTTAATATTCACGAGAACTACCAATTTAGAGCAGAAACCGGTCCAAACATGAGAGCGGTTTATGACTTAAATCAAACACGCGTCTCAGCCTGCCAAATATGTCTGGAAAAACAACTGCGTACATTTAAAAGGCCAAAACCAAAAGACCTTGAAAAGACCAAAACCATAAATGATCTACGATATGCTTTTCAGGTCACAAATCCAAAGAGTCTCATATAACTAACTAATATTTGAGCCAATTACTGTAATTCATCATATGCGGCATATAGAGTGGGAATGAAGCCTCTTGTTCAAGGGAAGTACAGAGATGAAAAATGCATGCTTCAAAGATTCGATGACAAATCCTGCACTGATGATCAGCAGACTGAACAGTCCTGACATGTTTTTATTGACGTGCAAGGGACATATGCATGTAATCCCGTTTGTGGGTAAACGTGTGAAAATTGTATCCAGAGAAAGAGATGTGGGCAGCCCACAGGAATCTAAGAACCTGCATTGAGATTTATTGGCAGTGGGATTCTACAGGGATTGGGCATTACTCATAGTACACGCTCTGTGTCAGGGATTGTTTATAAAATGAGACAGCTTCAGTTGAGACAAGGCTCTGACAACAGGGCCTGAGCCATGCGACATGAGCCCGGTTCACCCGTACTCTCCTAACACCTCAGACATTCCGCCAAGCCTTCAGCAGATCCTTGATAAATGACTAAGTCAGATAAGACAGCGTGCACAATTACTCGAGCTCCTGAGCAGCTCTCGAGCATCTACATCTACAAAGAGGACCTGATTTTCCTCTGTCAGACTTGTCAGTTCACTCTGTCACACTGTACAATATAGAGATCCTCTGTGTATATTCGAACTCAGTCACTCACAAAAACAGAAAACATACAAATGAGGCTGGACTGGACTATCACTTCACAACCAGTATGACCCATTTCGCAAGATCTAGTCAAATAGCTCCAGGCTAATGGAGAAGTGTTTCAGCTCCTTTCAATAAAGAACGCCTATTCGAGTTGACTCAAGGCGAGTAATACACCAACACACACAATAACTACTGTCTGATGCCAGCCCCTGTTTACAAAAGAGCTACCTGCAGTGACTCTAAAGACCCTGTAAGGTTGTTTATTCAGCAATTTCCACAGCCGCTCATACTTTACCTGCTCTTATTAAGGCGAAACAACAGAATCACCTTCAGCTTTATTAATGATGGTCCTCCGGTTCAAAGATGCCTGCAAAAATTCTCAACATCTGTTTGCTGCACTCACTTCTCAGCGGGGCTGCAACTATTTCTCATGCTTAATGATGCTCATCCACTCTGCAAGTTTTACGGACAAATGTGTCTTCGGTCACATTCATCATACTGAATGAATGTTTGTGATGAGGCGTCTGCTGGCCTGCTTTGCTCTTTCTACTACACTTTAACAAATGACAGCCTCCTCCACATGTTTTTCATTTGTGAGATGTACGTGTAGATATTTATATATATATATATGTGAGTGTGTGTGTAAAAGATGAGGACCGGATGACTTCAAGGGTAATCATCAATGACGCCTACCCACGGATCCTCATCAAAAGTGACCAGAATACCACAGCACCACTAAAACATCAATTGTGTAATGCCTTTAGGACAGCTATCCAGAACCATGTCACTTCGATGGCAGATGTTCAAAACCCTGATGATAGGCATTATCTTCAAACCGCCTTTTCCATTGTGTTCAGCTTCACTACGTCTACAGAACAGGAGCACGTCCCCGAGGACAAACATGAAAGGCCCATGCAAGTGTGTATGGACCAAGAATATGTTCTCTTGGACAAACAACGCATTAGACATACTTCTCATCCCTGCTGTTGAGCCTAATAAACATGGCTGCGTTTGATCTGCAGTTGGTTATGAATTCAGAGAGTGAATGGCTCAAACAGATGCATGCTAAAAAAAAACGCGTCGGGACACGGCATCTGCTTTTTCAAGCATGGGAATCAAACTACTCTGTACAGTTCCAGGGAAATCTGAAATATAGTAAATAAGCCTCAAATGGGGTCATTATAGTAAAAGGCAGCATCAGTGGCTGTGGCTACCAAACGACCATGGAGAGAGTGTTATGGTAACAGTGACGGGAATAATCGAGGGGACACTACCATCCTACCATCCCACATCATAATTATAGCATATTACAGTGAATAAAATACACTGCTACACCACAGCCATGTTGAAATAAGCATTCTCATCTGGAAGCCTTTTAAGCTTGTTTTGTGAACGTAATCAATAAAAGAAATTCCGGAAAACAAAAATTCAAGGCGTACATTGAAACTACGTTTTTCATGAACAGGTTTGTTAAAAACCCAAATTATAGTTGATCCAATCCAATAGAATTGAATCCAGTTCTAGGACGCCAGAGATATTCAGTTGGATTTCATATGGATGAAGCTGTAAGAAAAGCCAAAACAGTTAAGCCTTGTCCTAATCTTTTTAATAACTGCTTTTACCATTTCATACTCATATAGTATGACTTAACTCGTAGGAAATCTTATGCAGTGCCTCCAGCGTTGTGCAATTTCGCAATCGCAGAAATTCATGCAAAATCAAGCAAACTCCGCAATATTCAAAGCCCTCTTCTATTCACGTGAGTCGAACATGAGTACAGATAAAGGGTCTTATTTACCAACAAACACCACTGCGAAAGAAAATTTCATGCAATTGCAATTTTGCCAATTCAAGTAGTTCTCTGCAAAAAGCCCCAAAATTTCCACAAGTTGCGTCGCAAATGTTAAAGAAAAGAAAAAGCCACAGCAAAATCAAGCATTTTGGCCACAACAATCAGAAAATCATGTATGGACTGGTTATGACTTTTCAATTATGACACCATGTTGGTTTTACTTAAATAAACCGAGAGACGGTTGTCTCTGTGTAAACCGCAATTAAAGCTTGCTTCCTAAAAGGTTGATCCTAATCAACTTATACAGGAGTTTTGTTGAGAGTAAGGCTGTAACAAATATTTGATCAATTGTACAAATTTGATGATTAAATAGAAAAATTGTACTATTAAACCTCTAACTTCCATAGACCTTCATTTCCAGAAAGTGTGTTGCACCTTCCTGACATGGTGCGGCATTCTTAAAATCTTTTTCCAAACGGCACTCAAGTTTTTAAATAACTAGAGACACATAGCTACACTTGGTTAAAAAACATGGAACCAAATCAAGATGCCATATGAAAACATCTGAAGTGTGGGTATGTGGTAATGTTCAATGTAGTCATGAAACAGCCAGAACAGCACCGCTTACATGAGTGAGCACCTGAAGAAGAAATGTCCTAAGATATTTAGTGGAGGTGATTTCAGTGCTACCAAAATACCAATATCTATCTGTTTACCTGAATCTTAATTTACAGCTGGCACTGTAAAACAATAAGCAAGCTGTATTTTTACATGATTCATGCATATTTATTATACACTTTTGCATGATAAAATCTCACAACGGTATAAACATGAATATAATCTGAACTTGCCAAGCTTCACCAGACCATAAATCTTTAAGAAGTTGCTATGTGATAGTAGACAGTAAATGTAAAGCATTTTATTAAACCTGCACAAAAACCAGCATTCCTACCTGGTACGCCACTTCCACGAGAACCAAATACACCATTTCTCTGGTACTAGCACTTTCCCAAGTTGTTTACATTGCAGAGGAGACAATGCCTTCAATCAATTTCCAATCTGCCACACCCACACAGTTCTGATCAGGCAGATAAATAGACTTTTGTAGGTTTTAGTTATAATTAAATTAAATTAAAGGCTATATATTCCTTAAATGCTTATTTATCAACATATATTTCATATCGAGTTTTTTTTAACCATGTTGCCAGGGGCTTTACAACTGATATAATTACAGCAGTACTGATGAATTATTGCTTTTTCTTTTTATCTATGGTTTAGACTTCTCCCAGACACCATGTACAATCTGAATAAGTTTCCTATGTTGTTCCAGTCTGCTAGCTAGCGTTGCTGAAAGGCTGAAATTGAACGCAAGTAAATCGGAATGTAGGAAGTCCGCCATTGTTTGCTGAGACCACAGAGTTTAACACATGCTCTGTTACAGATATAAGCCTCTATTGTCATTCATTCCCCTGTTCTGTCGTTCGTCCGTTATCATTCATAATATCGGTGTAAGTAACAAATATTCTTTAATAAACTGAAATAAATGTGCGAATTAAAAACTCAGTTGGTCATTAGAAAAGCAATATGATCCATTCATCCATCCATTTTCCATGCTGCTCATCCTACACAGGGCCATAGCGGAGCCTGGAGTCTCTCCCAGGGAACTCAGGGCACAATTGTTTAGCGTAGACAATTTGTTACTTAAACAGTAAACAAGGCCACTGTTTGAAAAATGTGATTAAACATATGAAGGCACCAATGATAAATCGATCAGAGTCACACTGTGCTTGAGTTCCAGAATTTGAATTTTAAAGTTCAAAACCTTCTTATGTCATAATAGTTGAGAACAGAGAAAATCTTGATGATGTGTTCACTAGACCCATTCATAGTCTTTATGAAGACACCGAAAGTTATCAGCCATTATTGTTTACATTGTGTTAATTGAAGCATGAAAAAATGCTTGCTCGGACTCTGATCTTTCTTTCGTGTATTCACAGTAATACAGTGATGAACTTATACTAATTTATTCAACTGAGCATCATCAACATCACTTAAATACTGAAAACTCACAAAATATACATTATACATCAATCTCAACGTGAATATTATTAATTATTGATATTAATTAATATTCATATTCATATTAATATTTATTATTTACTGATTATTGATATTATTATTGTATTATTATATTAATATTAGAGCAATTACTAATGAGATATGTTGAAGAAATCTGACAGTAAGTTAACAATGAAATTTACTCAGCTGGCCGTTACTCAAAGCCTATTGGCTGATTTCGGTCATGTGACTGGACTCTGATCGTTTTTCCATAGCATGGCTTTATTTTAAATGGAAAATTCTCTGACCCTGATCTTTCTATCATTGTGGTCTTCATAAGTTTTAAGCTCTTTATTTAGATAGCTGATGTTCCGTAGAAGAACATATTAGATGATTTGTATTCTACTATTGGCTTTCTGTTATTAAATCATTCAAATGAATTTAGTAAAAGAAGTCTTTTGCTTTCTTATCCTTAGCGGCTATCTGAATATCCAGGCAATTATTAAGCAGAATATTCGAAAACCTAACTAATCAGTAGTTGCAGCCACAATAGATACAAAGACTCTTTGCTGGCTGCTTGAAAGTGTGAGGATGGATGGCGTTAGTGATCAAGCTTGTGTACATTGTCCTTTTGTTAATACTAGCAGTCCAGCAAACAGCTGTGAACCTCAACTGGACTGAGAGGAATAAATCATAGCTTGGTAGGCAAAACAGACACAGCATGAAGTCTGGCCCATAGCTAAAATTTTTTGACAAGCATACATGGGAAACAGCTATTTATCCACATCTATAAAAATCCCCCGCCCTTTGCCCGGCCGTTGGGCTACTGGTATTTTTACCCCTGAAGTCTTGGAGTAGATTGTATGATGTCATGTCTCTGGTAAATTATAATTATAAACATCACACTCTGAGTTCCTGCTCAATTTCTGCAGCATAACAAAAACAAAGTGAGGTGTTTATTATCCCTTCTGTCATTGCACCCAAGTCCAAAGACGTCCAGCTTGATCATAAGGATTTGTGGTTGCTAGTACACATCATTAGCGCAATCTGTCTTCCAGTCACGGTGTGGTGTGAACACTAATGAAACATTATGAAGTGTATTACAGCAGGCACGAGGTTAAAGTAAGAACCTGGACCTCAGCCATGATATGACACCATCAAATGGCAAAGGAAAATGTGATACAGCCACTGAGACTAGGGTTTTAACAACTAACTGTATATGTACTGAGCAATACAAGAGGTCCCAGTGTGCTACAAAGTGTGCTATTTACAGAGCAAAGACAATTTATATTTATAGTAGGAACACAAAGAAAGCTAGATGTCCTGCAGAATGTAATGTAGACTGGTATTCTACAGGGTGTACCAATAGTCTAAATACATTGGGGAAATGAAATTTTTTTTATCAAGTTTCATGATACATTTCTCATACTTAGTTTATATATATATATATATATATATATATATATATATATATATATATATATATATATATTTTTTTTTTTTCTTCTTTTTCTTTACATAGCCTTTAAGAACGCCCTTGACAAAAGAAGAACACATTGAAATCATTCTCATGGCTGGATTTGGAAGCTGTCGAAGGTTGCGATGGACTTTAACAGGAATATATGACAAGCATATCCCACAAGATACCGTTGACAAACTTATTCAAAAATTCAAAAAGATATCCACAAGGCACAACTGATGTGGTGCTGACAAACATAGTTCCCTTTATATGGAGACTTTTGGGAAACCCTGTGTATTGTAGAATACATATTATATTGAAAATTCACAGGGACTTCAAGTAGGACAGGATTACAAACAATTCTGCATTCTCTTCAGTCTAAACATGCAAAGTTGTGTTTTAATACTAATCATTAGCCACTATACCTTAGGAATTCACTCTCTTAATCTGTTTTGTCTCAGAATAATTAGCTTTTTTTAATCGATGCTAATAACTTTTATAATTATTAGTTAAATCATTACCCTTTTTTATTTCTACGATTTATGTTCCCCTTAGGAGAATTAGGAATTAGCCAAGTTGCCTTTGCTCTGATAGGGAAGAACCTATGGACAAAGTTTGTACAGCGTGTTATAAGATATACTTAGTATTTTGTGTAAAGCGCATGCCAGAGGACAGATTTACAAAATCAATTTCCTGCACTAATATAACACCACAGCCAATGGTAATCTCATTAACTGATGCAAGAAACACAATCGCATAGTGAAACATGAAGTTGGAGATGTTTATTAATTTGCATTTGGTGCCATGTGATGAAAATGTTGCAGGACTGAAAAGCACATTACTCCAATTTTGCTCAGCCAATGTACCAACAAAATTCAGACGCGCATTCACAGCAAATCAGTTTTCAGGCAACCCACAGGCTTACAAGTGCAAGACTGTTATATGAAGCATTTATAATTCATGTGTATTTGACTTAGTGATATGTATAAACCTAATAAGAATTTTAATGTGACTGAATCAATAAAAAAAAAACTAAGAAGGCTGTTTTCCCTTTTGCAGAAATGATTTCTGAACTGAAAGAAAAAAACTTTAAGTCTGGTGCTAAAGAGTTTGAAGGGAAAGTGTGTGTGTGTGTGTGTGTGTGTGTGTGTGTGTGTGTGTGTGTATGGAGGTGGGGTCTTTTCATCTTTTTATTTCAATGCCTTATTGATTTTGGTTCGTGGATCTTATAGAGGCTATTAACCAGCCCTACTGGTGGCAGCTCAGTTTTGTCCAATACATTCAACATGGGAAAGCATTTTCATTGATCAACATCTTTGCAAAGCATATAGATAAAGATTGATTATAGACTTCCACAAATTCCAATAACAGTTAGAGCTTAATGAAAAACGGGTACAGGATAAGAACACAATTACAAATTCTTTTAATATTCCAACTGGAAGAAAATGCATAATCTAAACTATATGATCAGTGCATTATGCATGTAAGTATAAAATATGAATCTTTTGAAGAGAGAGATTCATATTCATATTTGTATGAGTTATACAAGACGTCAAAAAGCTGTAACCTTCCATCATTGTTTCTCTTCAAGGAAAGAAATGAAAACAAATGGATGTTGAAAACTTGCACAAAGAGCCAACTTTAATTGCCAATACTGTGTGTGGTATAAGCAATGGAAAGAACTGCACACGGTGGGGTCTGGATGCTTATTTGTTTCCCTATTCGAAAATTCCACTCCTTTTCATTCAGTGTATATTGCAGATTGGGAATGCGCACACTGTAGGTGAATCAACTCTCTGCCACGTTTAATCAGAGAGCGTTAAGAAGAAAATGGACTAAAAAGAAAGAAACAGATAGACAGAGGCTCAGATGGAGAGAGGAGGATATGTGATGGAGAAGGAAAGCCTGTTCATTCTGTATTTCTTTACGTTCGTCAAACAGCATGGTGAGAAGGGTATCCACAGACACACGTTTTAGCAGAAGGGACTTTTTTAAAAAAAAGACTAATTTCAGTATGTTACCAAAACTACTGAATTCAATGAGCCATTTTTGAGTATACTATGTGAGGTCTGGAAAACCTGTTGGATGTCACTGCTGAATTCTGGAAAACAAAATTATTTTTTTCTGCCTATAATATACTTTCTTAAGAGACAAATATATATTACCACAGCTGTGAGGAAATTATTTTACTTAGGCTGCTTTCTAAATGTAGGAAATGTAGTCAGTCTGCCTAAAGATGTCTAAAAAAAATGCTTGTTAAGTGCTAGTTAAGTGTGTTTTTCTCCTGAACAAGTTTTTGGATAATTATATGCCATAGTGAAATGGGCATAACTGAATAATCCATTCAGATTGTGGTCACATTCTGGCTGTCAGATTGTCTGCACTTCTCCTGTGCCATCACATCATTATCAAAACAAAGAAGAGCGTTCACATACTCTACACATTACAAAGTTTTAAAATGTTTGCATGATCTAATAAATAGACTTTTCATACACTGTAAACACGAAAGCCTTTCAAATTTGCCTGTGATACTGATTGTCCATAAGCAGATCAGGTTATAAATGTACAGGTAGGCGTGGCATCTATCAATGGAAATAAAATGGAATCTGTAAATGCAATTTTTTCCCTTTTCATATTTGGAGGTAACTAGACTTTGCTTCTTGTTAGGAGTTCTTGTTCAATATACGGAATATTTAATATTCAAGATTCTGCTTCACTATTTCTAGGTCCCTATTTAAATGTAAGCAGATATGTGATATTGACTATGTTAAGTGCTTTGTACAAAAGGTCAGATTTTCCTCATGTCTAATCTCTTCTACTAAAGCATGTGTTCAGATGAAACTCCAATGGCCAGCTTGAGTGCACAATCGGGAAGGTGGGGGGGTGTATGGGGGGGCTTGTCGGCAGTGGGGACATACCAATACCAAATAATAAGTAACTCTGAAATTCTTGTAAATATTTCAAAGAATGTACTTTTCATTCTAGTTATTGGCAGTAATATAATTTGTAATGAAAATTGTATTATAATTTGAAAAGAATGCAAAATAGAAGCATTTTCACTAGTGGTCACAGAGGTTACCCCATTGTATATGGATAGCATGCAATATTATTGCCAAATCTTGGTCTTTAGAACCAATCAACTGAAATACAAACATCATCCATATACAAAACACTGTAATATTATGCATGTAACAAGGAGCTAACCTTCAATTCCCATTTTCCGCCTTTAACATCTCACACCTATTCCACTCGTCCTTAAAAGTCTCAGTAATTCTTCAGCCATCACACCTATTTTCTAGGCTGTCTCACTGACAGAGGCTTTGATAGCTCACACCTCACAGGTGTCAATCAGCTCTGATGGACAGTCTGACCCTGCCTCCCAGAGGAACGCCTGACAGACTAACAGCACTCTGACAGTCATCTCAAAGGCAATGGCTTTGTATTATGCTTTACATTATCTGCCGTGCTATAATAACGATAAAGTGCAGGCTCCAGAGGAACACTAGAACCATAGCTCAGAAATACTGCAGTCTCTGATTATGCCATGTGGGATGAAAGGCATATTTCATACTAACTATATGCCCATTTTTCACTGACACAATACACTTTCCATTCATTACAGTTCACTGTTGACTCGCCTGGATTGGGAAAAGGCTTCTTAGAAGTGGTTTTACTTGTCCCTGGTATCAGATTTCTGCTGACTATTTATATGATGATGTATTTATTCTTTTGGACAGGAAGAGAAATTCCTTCCACAACAGGAAAGACACTGATAAGACATCAGGGATTTGATTATTTTGACCTGAAGGTATTGCATTCACCTAAGTGTATGTTTTACAGCTGAATGTAACCACAAGTATGTTCTGGGCAAGAACACAACATGTCAGAAAGTCATACATTATATGCTCCAAAATAGAAACCTATTTATAAATATAGTAAATTACTGTATTGTGACTTTAAGTGCTAGCATGTATTTTGCCTCTAAACTCCATGACCATAAACAGTATCTCTTCCAAATAACCCTCTTTTGTAACATGTAGTGTATCGTTATTACATTATAATACAGATTGATTTTAATCAACAGGAATTTTAATTAACTTTCTTTAAAATATTTATAGTGAAGTAAAGCCAAAAAATACAAGATGAATTTAAGACCAAGATCCACACAAAAAATGAGAACAGGAACACACGAAGCAGGAAAAGTAATAAAAAGCTCTTAAATCTGCATTTCTGACAGCTGAATGATTTAAAAATTGGAGTAAAGTAATTCCTCCCCATAGAGATTCACTCCCCAGCATTAGCCCTGCTGACAGCACTAACCCAGTCAAAACCACATTTCTTCATCCTCATGTTGATTAATGAAGGTGGAGTGCTGATGATTTTTACATGATGTAGAAAGGCCTGTGCAGGCCAGCCAAGTGAAGCCTGTTATTCTGGGCCCTGCTGAACTCAGCATCCCACAAGAATGAACCCAAAAAGACGCCTTTTCACAGCGCAAACAGAAGCCTGTGAGCACAACTCATAGCTTGTGTGGAAACAGAGTTGAAGGGTCATGTAAACTTGCAGGCAAGGCGAAGGCTTGGAAGAGAAAGGCAAAACAATTGTCTCCTCAACCCGGGGCTGTGTTCGCAGAGAGATCTGGCTGGCATAGCAAACACCTCTGTATCCCCTGACAGAGCCGAAAAAGCAAAGGGGAGAAGTAGGCCTTTACAACATGACACTCTATTTAGCTGTTGCCAAATCAGGGCAACATCGTGGAGCACCTCACTGCACGGTGGAAGGATGATAATGGCACTACAAGGCTTCAGCTGCACACATGAGCCATGAATTTTTTGGCTTGTCATGAGCACCTCTCAGATGTGCATCAGGGATCACATGCCTGGCTTAGGTTTTCTGGATTGTTCCAACAAGCACTAGTAGGATTTCCAATTTTCTAGTCTGCTGCCTGGTAGCAGGAGTTCGGCGTCGAGTTTAAGAGGACGTACATGTTCTCAACAGGCTGCTCAGAGTGTGGGCACAAAAGGAGACGTAAACCATGAAACACACCATTCTATAAAGCTGCAGCTTTTCCGCCTACAGAAGCAGTGCTGGGTTAAACCATCACTTTGGCGGCTTGGCTGGGCTTATGTGGGTTTCAGTCCGATAAGTACCATTATTCCACATGAAAGAGCTTTATAATGGATAGAGCCATTAATGTGAATTTCGTTACCACGTGTATCTAAATCACATGATTATGGAAAGAATGCCTAAGCAGAGTAAAGAAAAAGAAATACAGTGTCTCTGCAAAATAATCATTCATTTTTAAAACAAGAAGACAGCTCAGACTAGTGGATTCAAAATAAAAAATTCTACAGACCTTTCTGTTAAACAGCTAAGTTATGTTTAAGTGAGCTCTAAGCCTCTAATACTGTGTCAAAGATTAAAAGTAAATCATATATGAACACATCCACACACCATCCCCATGAAAAGAAAGTAAAGAAAGCTGCACTGAGACTCCAAATACTCAGCCAATCAAGCAATTACTTCACCACCATAGCACCCCAGTACACATAGGCTGTGAACCAGTAGCTCCTGAAATAACTCAGGCCCTGTCTAACTATAAAATAAAGGAAACCTGGATTTATTTTCCTTTGACACATCTAAGATTGCATTACATGCCTTGCCAAAATACAAAGCCTAGGGCTAGATTTTTACCTTTTGCAATACAAAAGGTATACATATTTGCCATTATATCAATTTATTTCTATGTCAGTGGTATGCTCAAGACTGTCTAATTCAATGAAACCCAAAATGACCATCATTGGATAGGATTTTACTGTATATTACAACTCAGCTGCCAAAGCAAGACACACTGGTATCCTCCCTTCACATATAGAGGATATGAAGTGTAAAAACAATATGGGTGGTGTAAAAAAACGAAACAAAAAAAAAACCCTAAACTGAAATCTTAGTAATTTGTCATTTATGAAATGAAAAAGTGCTTAGAGGAGACATTTGGAAAATAAAAGCCGTCCTTTCTTCTGCACTGAGATGACTTGCCAAGCTACACCTCGCAAGGCAAAGCTCCCTTAGGCACTGAACTAGCAAACACAGTTTGATCTGCTGTACTTTTGGATTTGCATCTGGAGGGCTGTTCCTCATGGTGACAGTCCCGGAGGGAAGATGAGAGTATCGCATTCTGTTCACTGCGCTCCATCACACCATCCGGGCCATATGCTCTCTGCTCAGCTGGTGCCACTCTGCTGCCATCTCGCCAGCCTGCTCTGGCTACTATTCACAACCACTGGCTGCTCTACTCCCAATCCACAAGGGCATAAAACCAGACACACACCGACAAGATAGATGAGAAAAGCTTCCTACTTACTTTTGCATAATTTTAATAAACTAAAAGTCATGTTTACGTAATGCTACATATTAAGGAAATGTTGTATATAAGTTATTCTGCATGGTTTTGGAGAAAGGGTAATTGGGGTTAGATTACTGGGGTAGGTGGAGTTCTGTGATCCTGTGACAGTTTGGGAACACTGCACATAGAGGACCCTCAGTGTGGCCAGACATGCTCATCAGCGTGGGTGTGAAATTCAAACGGACTGATCCAGGGCACGTTCAGGATTACACCATTCCCCCCTCCCTTTGTACCCATTCCTAAACACAATAGGCTGCCTGTGAAGGAACTGGAGTGAGCCATTAGTTGTGCTGAAGTGTTGATTCATAGTTGCTGTGGGAAAAGGAAGAATCCGTCAGGCTCGGATTACTCAGCTCACCTGGCTATCCGTGGCCTATAGCAGCTCCCTCAGCAGCTCCCTAATGCTAGCATCAAAAACTCTGAAAGCAATGGGATATGTGGTTAAAGTGTATAATGACTCAGAATTAGCTGAAAGCAATGTCATGGCACAGATTTTGATTTGTGTCAGCAATGCAGATGGAAAAACTGAAGTAAATATAATCAACATAATGTCTATAAATTCTGTATTATATAAAATGTCATACCATATACCATATAATTACAACTATACAACTGAATGGATCAGCAGTGAATTTAATAAAAAATGTAACAAAAAAATTAGCTTATTATTTCTTATTTACAATTTCAGATTATGTTCTGTTACTAGTGTATTGTACAAAACAACAACAAAAAAAACAGTGTTAGGGGTTGGCTGCACCATAAAGTGTGCTTTTCCTGGGGGCACAAACTTATTTCATTCGCACACTGTCAAAAGGCATTTTTGTTCTTGTCTATCTGACATAAACACGCTTGTCAATCTCACACTGGTGAGAAAACACTGAAAATCAGGCCTCATAAATGTATAGTTTTAGAGGCCTGGCAGTGGTGGAAGGTTTACTTGTAGGCTATAAATAAGAAACTGGAAAAAAACAGTGGAGAAAAGGTAACGATGTGCTGCTTTGAAGCTTTGTTTAAGGTACAAATGCTACAGGATTTACAAAGTCGTGATCAGTTCCCGGAAGTGAATATACTTGCTTTCAGGTCAAGTCAAGTATACAAACTTTGAAAATGACCAAGATACACATCACCTTATAACATCTACCTACAAATAAATGCCATGGAGGGTCTTTCTATGGGTGACGTCCCATCAGGACGTGCAGCAGCAATCTGATGCAGGTTTTTTTTTTGGTGTCAGAACATGGACGAGTGACAACAATAAAATGTAGCTCTTTAAACTACATTGAAAAATTAAGTTTTATCATTTTTGGAGTTGAAATGCTACTGATAATATATTGATAGAAGTATATTGATCAAAGTATTTAAGCACTTGAGAGCAGCAATTAACCACATCAATCTCCCATGTGCATCTTTCTTGGGGCTGACGTCAGTCAGCATTAGGTTTAATTACGCAGTGGGGCTAACTGAGAGAAATGTGCTTTCAGTTCAGCTACATCACACGGCTCTGACACATTGCTCAATAGGGCCTTAAGGAACAATGCAGCCAGACCCATCGACCACCTTTCCCAGCCAGTCAGGGGTATCATTTAGCCAAGAGTGATAATTAGATGCAGAATTTACTGAAAACTGTCAATGGCCATGTCAATATAAGGACTCTCAGCATCCATCATTCTGCAAATCAATGCCAATTTTCGTCTATGAATTCTAGAAGATGATAGTGTTCAAATAAATGGCCAAAGAAGGAAACGTAAAACTCCTTGGGGAGGAATGAAATGACTCAATTTCACCCCTCTTCGAGCCGTTGGACGACTGGCTCGCTCAATAGAAAAGGTCACAGAACATTATGGGGGAATATCTCCCAAACAAGATGTAGAACATCACAGGGACATGACAGCAAGCTCAGGTTGGCCTAAGATACAGCATGCCTGTATATATCTCTTTACTGACAGATTCAAGGGCAGGGTCAGCCGGTGCTAGACTCAGCAAGAGGTGAAGGTCAACGACATGGTGAGGACATTAAAAATGAATGTAACTGCTGCAACAGACTGAGCAAATGACCAGTGGGTGGGTGATGTTAGTGGTGATCTTCAGGTATAAAGACCAGTGGGGCCCTGCTTTCTGTAAGAAAATGAGAAGCACTTAGCCAATAACGAGAGCCTAATGAAGATCCTTTTAACTGCAAGCGAGCTTCAATTGGAAAAACATTTGTCTTAAGAAAACTCTGATTAATGCATGTTTCTATTGTAGGCTTGCGACTGATGAAATCTGCTAACATAACATAATGATTCAGTTGAATGATAAAATGATGTGGTAGCAAAAACAGTGCCATATCCCATTAAAGTTATGTGTGAGCATTTTATAGATTCTGCAGTGTGTATAGGTTTTGGCAGTGGAAACGCAGTGCTTCATTTTGCCTGACAGGCCATTTAATACCACATAATTACAAATCCCTCACAGGCCAATTACTTTCAACTTACAAACATTTACAAAGACGTCTAAATGTAACCTAAATTTTATAGCCTGGGTAAGCTAAAGTCTGACCTCAATAACTGTCTCCCATCACAAGATACACGTTAAGATTACTGCAGTCACATCATACCCTAATGGCGCAAACATATTTGACCATTTCATATGCCAAATAGGAAGCTTACAGTGCTTATGACATTATGAAGGAGGTGCTGCCTCTTTTTAGAAGAGGAGGAGGTGGAGGTAGCTAGGTTTATGCTAAACTATCAAAAGTGTCATGGTTCTTAATGACGTGATGAGCAGACAGGGTTCTTTATGGCCTCAGTCTAGACTGGGTTGGACCCCGTGACAGGCAGGTAAATGAGAGCAGGGGAGTATACATCAGGGTCTGGAAAGCCGAGAGCAGTCATATTTAATCTTTCCGACTGCATCCTTGCCATCAGCTCTCTACTGAGAGTGGCAAAAGAAAATGATTTGTGCAGATCAATCACTGGCTCATCAGAGGCCAGTCGTAGCTGCTGCATGTTTAAAAGGCGCCACTGACAGACGCTCTCCTATCACCTGATTAAAGGCTTGCGATGTCTCGCTAACCTTTCGTTTGAGGGATGATTGTCGCTGAGTGACAAATACTTCTTGGTTGCGGTACAAGGCAAGGATTTTGACATTCAGATTCACCAGGCGCACTCGGGGAACAGATGTCACTATTGGCAAGGATGCTTGACAGCAACAGCCGGTACGGCAGAGCTCAAGGGGCCAGGAAACAAGCGCTTACCGGCCCCCTATGCTGACAAGACTCACAACAAGTGCGTGCTTTTACATCTCTGGGCCAGCCCTTGCCTTTCCCTGGCTCGCAATTACCATCAAAGAACATCTGCTTGCTGTAGCCCTGTTTGCCCTGCACTCACCTTGACCTGTCTTTCATTTACACACCGTGAACAAGGGAGCAACAGTGTGGGGAGGGTGCGAGTTGTGTGTCTTTTCTACTCGAGGCTGACACACGCGTGAACACATGTCCCCACCCACTGCTGGGTAAACAGAGCCCAGCGCTTAGTGCTGTGCCTAATGTTCTAATGTCATCTCTGCTGGCAGCCATGTAAAAGGGAAGTGGTGGTAACAGATAGGATATCAAAGTCAATACCCTGTTGTGCTAAGCCCATCCTACTGTCCCTCTGAGCTGCCAGCTCTCTGAAAGCCCAACAGAGCCATCAGACACTACCCATCAGGCAACTTGATACACAACTAGCAAGCACAAGAAAGAGAGCAAGAACGAGACAGACTGAGAAAGAGATAGACTGGGCCAAGACATTCAACTCCCAGATGCAGTTAGGGGTAAAGAACTCTGCTGGAGATGAATTAGGGCCAAAGGTATTGGTTAACAGTAGAATTCTGACCTTATATGACATGTACTTAATGTTATTCAGGACTTGATCCATGATGTGACATATATGACTCAGTACAATAACAATAACTGAAAAAAAAGAATTACAGTATTTAGGCATTTTACAGCTGTCAGTTACTGATAAAAAAATAAAATAAAATAGAGGTAAAGCCTTGACATAGCTCTGACGAGATGTCATCAGTCAGAGATTGCACTCTATTTCAAGTACACGAAAACATTTTAAAAAATACAGTTATTGATAGAAAACAAATATATTATCTTGTTGATTTTAGCAATAAAGGATTCTTCCAGGCTCCATCCCGGGCTAGGAAGCTCTAAAGGTCTACATTACACAAAACCTAAGCATTAGTTAATACTGTACAATAATAAAATTCCTTACACATTTTCAAGCGTTTCTTGTGGACCATATTAGCACATATTGTCTGCGGGTAGTCCAAGATTAATGGCAGTTCTTGGGAGTTAAGTGCCTATAGTGCATGTCAGAGTCATTCCTTTTTAATACTGGCAGTCAATTAACACTTCAGAGGAAATATAACACCTCAGCGATAAAAAAGCAAACTAGAACACAGGATATCTTGAGACAACACTGATCAGTTCCACTCGGCTGGGTTACTGCAAAATAATTTTTTTTTTTACATCATAAGGTTTTTCCTCGAAACATTTAGGAACAATAAAAATATGTGTTCAGGACATATCTAAAACACATATGAACAATGTAGTCCTAAATAATACATAATCCTTTATGCATCCAGGTTAAAGGAAAGTGACAAATTGGAAGTGATTCTCACAAATGAAAACCAAATGTTCAGACTACAGATGGCATGTTCTTATGATATTTTTTTTTAAACACCGTAATTGTTAAATAAATAAATAAATAAATAAATAAGCCCATAATTTTGGGGGAACATGAGAATTGTGTGACTCAGTAAACCTTTATCCAAAAGCTGCACTGGAATATCATGCCAGCTCTGCATTTGTTTGCAATTATTCCATATTTTTCCTAAGTGAACACTTCAAGATGAAAACATTTGCTCATGTGCGGATGGTGAATATGACTGCAGTAGCCCTGCAGGAAGAGAGCTGCTCTTTGTGTTCCCCTTCCTGTACTGTGACCTGTCATTTACAGCTGCTGTTCAACACCTCCCGGTTTACTGTAAACTGTGACTTTCATCACTCAGAAGTGCTACTGACAAACCCTAAACAAGATCGAAATACATTCAGTGTAAATGGCACACGGATTTTAGATGCTAGGCTATGTTAATAATGTATGTAACCTGTTAAATCACCCCGTATGTACGGTATAGTATCACAGCAACATGTTTCCAATAACCGAGGCAAACAATAAAATATACACACTGTTGCATTCTATAACTATGCATTCATACTATATCTGGGCCAGAAATCAAACTCGGTCATTTTCTAAATCAGGGAGGTATTTACAAGATAAAACTTTCCGTAGCTGAGGAAAATTAACCTAACACATGCTTGAGATCATTATGCAGTGATTTATGATTTCCTGTTATAAATATGTACACTGTGCGCTGTAAAAGGTTGGCATTATAGAGCTATGAATATCCCCTCTCAACAGTAAAACACATTCTTTGTTAACCGCGACTGAATCATCATTAAGTTTAACAGGTTTTCCGAAGTGCATTAGCTTCAGTGGCAGCACTGCATGGGGGAGCTGAAACCACTCACACCATGCTGGAAACAAGGCTGTTTAGGAGCATTTTTATGAAGCACACATATACAAGAAACTTTTATAAAGTAACCCTGTGAAAAAATTATATTCCAATGGAACACAAGCATACAAGATATCCTCAAAATGTTGCACAAAAATACAAACACACACTCACATTCCTCGTATACAAGAGGCTAGTCATACCATCTTATCAATGTCAGTCCCGGTACTGGGAAGCCAGTAGCTCCTATAATTTCCCCCCTGGCTGCTATCAGCCCAGTTTCAGTTCAAAAGCAGAAGCACGGATTGCACATCACATCACCAAAAAAAACCCACCTTGGGTGATAAAGGCACTTATAACCCTACATATATTTATGGATACCATTAAAAACAAAGCCACTATAAAGAAAATAGCTGACTGTGGACTAAAAAGCCCGAAGGACCCAATTTCCTCCTGAAGCACCTGATGGACACTGTGACAAGCAGATTGCTTTCCAGCACCAATTTTTGAAGCATGTGAAAAATGGGGCTGCATGCAGGTATGTGGTCCAAGATGACTCATAAATCTTCCTTTATCTCCTCGCTGGTGTTAGCAGAAAAGGATGAGTTGCTTTTTTTTCCATCTCATTCACATGTCTATCTGTCTGTTATCCGTGCCCTTGAGCAAAGATTACTGATGCCCTCCCTTTGATATATGACACATCGCACAGTGCAGCTTTTCATCCAGTGAATTAACCCAGAAAAAAAAATGCAAACCTGACTGACATCAGCTCCCAGGCCTTTTCACAATTCTTTTGTGTGTGTGTCCCGACCCCCCCCCCCAACGCACACATATATATGCACTTCCCCCAAACCTAATATTGAGCAGACAAGGCAGACTGCATTATGGGTACTGAAGTTTGGTGGCAAATTGTTTATGTGACCTGGGCACATCTCTGCATTATATAATTTGCTGTATGTCATCTCTGTGTCATCGTCATAGCAGACTGAGCTTGATGGCCAGGGTTGGTTATTTCTGTTATACAGTATATAGAGTGTGGTACTGGATAATAGTACTACATTACATATTTATAGAATACTTAAAATGTATTTATGCTCTTGAAAACACACACACAGTGCTGTGAAAAAGTATTAATAGTTTTCGATCTTCAAATGAAATAGAACATAAAACAAAGGCGACCGGAGTAAACACACACTACAGTTTTTATTTATTAATTTTTGTATTGAAGCAAAAAAAGTTATTCAACACCTATCACCAATGTGAAAAACTAATTGCTCCCTTTAGCTCCCTTTAGTTGTGCTACCTTTAGCAGCAATAACTGCAACCAAATGCTTCCTAACTGGAGATCAGTCTTTCACTTACTTCTAGGACTAGGACTTACTCCTATGCTTTGGATCATTGTCTCGCTGCATAATCCAGTTGCACTTGAGTTTCAATTTATGGACTGAAGACAGGATATTTTCCTTTGGGATTTTCTGGTAGAGAGCAAAATTCATATTTCCTTCAATTACTGCAAGTTGCCCAGACCCTGAAGTAGCAAAGCATCCCCACACTATCACACCTCCACCACCATGCTTGACCGCAGGTATGATGTTCATTTTGTGGAATTCTGTGTTTGGTTTACGGCAGATGTAACGGGACCCGTCTTCCAAACAGTTCCACTTTTGACTCATCAATCCACAGAACATTCTCCCAAAAGGTTTGAGGATCATCGAGGTGTGTTTTGGCAAAATTCAGACGAGCCTTAATGCTCTTCTGGGTTAGCAGTGGTTTTCATCTCGCCACTCTTCCATGGATGCCATTTTTTCCCAGTGTCTTTCTGACAGTGCAGTCATGAACAGTGATCTTTATTGTTGCAAGAGAGGCCTGTAGTTCCTTGGATGCTGTCCTTGGCTCTTTTCTGACTTGCTGGATGAGTCATTGTTGTGCATTTGGAGGAATTTTGGAAGGTTTGCCACTTCTGGGAAGGTTCACTTCTGTGCCGAGTTTTTCCATTTGGAGATAATGGCTCTCACTGTGGTCCTTTGGAGTCCCAGAGCCTTTGAAATAGCTTTGTAACCCTTCCCAGTCTGATGTATTTTAACCACCTTCTTCCTCATCATTTCTGGAATTTATTTCAATTTTGGCATAGTGTGTTACTGGGTAAGACCTTTTAACCAACTCCATGCTGTTGAAAAAGTTCTATTTAAGTATTGATCTGACTGAACAAGGTTTGCAGTAATCAGGCCTAGTTGTGTCTAGTCCAGCTGAACCCCATTATGAATGCAGTTTAACAGATTTGGGAAATTAGTAACTACAGGGGCAAATATATATTTCACACAGGCCCAGTTGGTATACATTTTTTGCTTCAATAAATAACATTAACATTTAAAAAATGTATTTTGTGTTTGCCTTTGTATTATCTTAGATTTTGTTTTCATTTCTGAAACTATCTGTCAAAGTTTGATCTTCACAACACATGTTTGTGGAAGTGTATCTTGGCACGGACAAAGAAGATTTCTGGGGACCTCAGAAAAAGAGTTGTTGATGCTCATTAGGCTGGAAAAATGTACAATTCTAAGCACCATTGTAAATATATGGTATCTGTGTGTAATCTTTGTATATTACACATAATTGCCATAATCCATAATCCTAAATATTTCTGCCAATAAACTGGATAGAACAATTATTCAATTATTTAGCAACTGATTGTATGTAGCTTTAACAACTGCTTCAATTAGACTCATTTCAACAATAACTAATGGCACTGACCACTTTTCTTTTTCACATACAGAATGCATAAAATGATTCATTAACCAATTACTAGAATGGCTCTGTACCCTGAATAAAAGAGAAATATTATTTATCTTTTAGAGCATGACTTCATTAACCTATTTCTGGTCCTTATTTATATTTAGAGGCTTAAATGAAACGAAACAAATTGCATCTACTTTAAGCTAACTATATGTGTATTTATACAGGGTATAAGGCAATACAATGGCCTACAAATCATTATCAAAGTTAAAGGAGAAGTCATAAATAAAATATTATGCCACCAGGGAAGTGCAGCAACCCATTACCATAATGGAACCGCTCATGATCTATTTCATTAACATGCAGTCTTCAACCCAAATAAATGTATTCTTTGCCCTATGAGAGCAAATCCATTTACAAGACTGCAAATGTTAATATTCTTCATCCTAAACTACGAGCATGACGCATCAGACTTAAGAAGTGCACAGTGGATAATTCTCAGTGGAGGGAATTCAGTAGAGAAAGAAAAATCCCTAGAATATCGAATACAAAAAGAAAATGAGGGTTTATATATATATATATATAAAACCCATCCGATTAAGCGTAAGAGTTATGGTAGCAGCATAATATGTTTGCAACATTACAACAGTTAAAGTGATTAGAAATTGTTGTTATCACCTTATTATATATGTTGTAAACCTGTACACAAACAAATACTGGCTAATCAGGTAGGAAAATCTGGTGACAAAAATGATTGGCAACTATATCACACTAACATTGAGTAATCTCAATGTGTTATAAGGCACATACATAAACAGGAAATGTTAGGTGAGCCTTAATGATGGTGAACAACATAAACTATTATTAACTGTCATGACAGCTTGATGATTAACTCAGTCATTGGCTGGGTACTAAAGAAAAGTGAACAGGCTGAAAGTCTGCAGGTGAGGAAAACCAGGTGACCTCAACATTTCCAAATTATAATTCGCCAAGCGCTACTATATTAAACAGCCATTCTGTAATATCATATTTCTCCTGTGACAGCGCATTGGACAGCCTGCTGTGAAAGTTTGCAGACATAACCTTTTGTCTGGCTGGGCCACCACTTTGCCCAAATCAATTCGCCACCAGCGTCTGTACAACTGGCAACTCAACAACTTTATTACATTTGTTATATTGAGCTCCATCTGGCCGGGGTCATTTGCCTTTTTAATTTAGTTGTCTTCTGCTCTCTAATTTGTCTCGCATTTACAAATGGTGCCGACCGCTCCACAAAGCTGCATGCCGTCAGCTGTGGGAAATGTATTTTCATACAAATATGCCAGCAGTCGGCAGCCATAAATTTGCTGAGCGGCATTATTAATAGATAGTAACAGATGTTTACTGATTGTTGATTACCAGTCATGTTGACCAGAGAAATCTGTTCATAAATGGAACGGAATTTATTGTACACCAGAACATGGCTCTCTCCTTGGCAGGACAGAGCGCGGTGCCAAGTCTCTGCGTAGTGAATCAGCAAGACAGAGTCGCCCGCATTTTCCTCTGAGGTACAGCAGCATATGTTCCACTGCTGAGAATGGCACACGCATGCA
Organism: Ictalurus furcatus; assembly: GCF_023375685.1. Taxonomy (NCBI): domain Eukaryota; kingdom Metazoa; phylum Chordata; class Actinopteri; order Siluriformes; family Ictaluridae; genus Ictalurus; species Ictalurus furcatus. Next base: position 16,543,364 of record NC_071257.1, on the reverse strand, counting down.
GGGGACAGCACGCCACGGATTCATGGCACTGTTTAGGGCTTATTTGTGTCCTGTTCTCTCTGTGTGAGAGGAAACAACTGTTTGGCCAATGACACCTTGTACAGCAAAACAAATAGTTGCAGAGTTATGGCGTGCCACTCACTTGTCACTCAGCATCAACGTCTGCAGCCAAGCTTGCAATTAATCTTTTAGTAAGTGGCATGGCAGGTTTGACTACTGAGAGGAATGTTTGCCAAAGGTTACCCTATGCCTAAGCTCTACTGTACAAGGACGTTATTAGAGATGCTGCAAAAAGTGCGACATGTGAAGTTCACCTGTTCTGTCACTCCATCGTCCTACACTGCCGCTTTGAGATGGAAATCATAGCTGTCACATACCCAACTCATGTGATGACCTTAATCTCAAGTTCACTCAGACAGGTAATAAATAAGCACTGGAATATGAGAAACTCAGGCCAAGTTATATTAATGTGGTAAAATGATAGCATGCGGCAACCTTCAGCCAACAATTTGAAGTTTAACGAGGTACACTCGTTCTTTACAAAGTGGAAAAGTATATGCCTCTTTGCCGAAAGGGCAAATTCAAGAGAGAAAAAAAGTCTAAAGAGCACTGCTGAATCAGACAGGCTCTAGAGAGCAATCATATCTGTGCACAAGTTTTATTTACAGCCCTAGCAAAGGCACAGAGAGCACCACACAACAACTTGCAAACACTGACAAGTTATAAAACTTTAAGTGAGCTGTAAATAGCTCTGTCATTCCATCTGCAGTGTTATATATCCAGTACATGTTATCCGGCCAATGTGAAATCTTTATTCTTCCCAAAAAGGCATTGAGGCACACAACAGATAAATTACAACCTGACAAGAGCATATGACCAGTTAATCAAATAAACAAGTTTTTTGTTTCAAAGTTTGTTTGTTTGTGTTTTTTTTTTTTTTTCCAGGATGGGAGGTGGTGTTCAGTACTGCTTTGCTATCATTGTAAAGTTCACGTCAGGCCCTGAGAACAGCCTGTATCCTCTGATACATTTTTACAGTTGCTTCACCTGCCTGATATCCTTCAGCCATTTCCTTCAGAAGCTGTCAAACACGCCAACTATAATATATGGCCCTTCCAATGAGAACAGCTGTAGCCATTCTCTGTGCTGCCTCTTGTACCTTGTCCTGCATGAAATAATACATCAAGATTAATTGATTTCCTGTCACTCTCAGAGAAAAGAAAATTAATTTTCATGTATCTTTTCCCCTAACCCAGCATATGAATTTTGTACATGGCAAGTAATTTAAGTTTTTTAATTATTCATGAGAACAAAAAACATGATGAAGTGGGCTGCTGATCGCCTCGAGGCTGCAGTTCAGGCCTGCATCTGCACCCAGACAACAACAGCATATCCTAATGCTTGTATTAATAATATATGTATGTACATACATCTTAGTTCAACAGCTATTTCTCCAAGTACAACCTGGGCTTAGAGGTTCACTAGGCACCGGTTTGAATAATGCGACCGCTCGGGTTCGGTTGTAGGCCAATACACATAATGGTGACCATTTGGGAAAGAAAAATAATCACAGCAATCTGGTGTAAATCCCTCCATTCCTTTGTGCAATTACCATTGATCATCATATACCAAGACAATCTGTAGCCAATAATGCGTGACATAGAAGGCTTTAATTAAACTAAACATGTTTTCCTGTAATCAATTTGCAAGCACGGGATAACAGGAGTTGCTTAAAATAGGTTCTTTCTTTCGAAACATTTCTTAAGCAAAAAATCACTAAGGAAGAAAATGTGAGCCTCACCCAGAAACAAGTCCGCTAGACTCCTAAAACGACACAGCATGTGAAAGGAAGAATGATTGAGAAGCTCTCAGGAGTGTTTAAGTAACCATACGCTATCCGCAATACCATCCGCCGCATAAGCGAGCAGTTTAAAAGAGCAAGGCCAAGTGGAGGATGCCATCTCCCTGCTGCCAGAACCCTCAGAAAGCCTGTCAAGCTGGCCAGCCTGAGATTGATGTGCAAGCCGCGCGTTGTTCCTCGGCATTACATGTGACATGACAACCATGATGAATGAGAGTCAATTATGTTCAGAAATAGGCTGTTTTTTCTAATACGCTGCCACCAATCACCAGCATGTGGTCTGTTCGGGAGGAGGCCGTCTTAAGAAAATACACCACATGAAAACTTGTTCAAGTTCAGGGATGTAACCCGGAGACTGCCTGCAGCCTGTGCGACAGAATAGGGGGAAAAGACACACTGTAAAATCATCTCAACAACCAGAACTACAAAGCTGTGTGAAATGTTTAAGCGATACGCAAAGTGTAATAGAAAACAACTTTTGACCTCCAGTTTTGTCAGGGCTTGTGGTTAGCGTAAAGCTAATTACAGAGTGTGAGGCCTGGGTATTTTAATCTTCTTAATGTTGTGAATGTGGGACTAGTTAAATTGGTCTGTCTGGCAAAAGGCTCTAATTACTGTAAGAGAGCCTAATTAGCATTTAGTGGAACACCAAAACAACAGCGTCAAAAAATTGCACTAATTTCCCAATAAACAGTGTTCACAGTGTGCAATCAGGCTGCTTCGCAACACAATGAGAATTAATAGGATCATACCACAATGGTAAATCCTACAACTCCTGCTGAGAGCGTTAAATCATTTTTCGCTGCACACAGACTGTTCCCATCGACAGCAATTCCCAGGAATCCTAATAAGTAATCTTCACTCATTAATACCATACAGTACAAATTATGTGTAATTTCAAAATACTCTTCAGCAAATAATTAGTCAAATGACCCGAAGGATATGAGTAAAGTAGTTCTATCATGGGCTAACAAATGTGTTCTTAGAATAGGCCTTTAAGAGAATCTGTCATTTTAAAGCTTTGGTCCATTTTTCCCCAAAGAAATTATGTGTAATAATAGACTTATTATAATAGAGTGGAAATATTAGCTGTAGACTTCAACTTTGTGCTTGTATTGTGCAATAGCTCATATCAATTCTATTCTATATATTCAATATATTATTCGTATTGTGCTTTTAACAATAGATATTTTTACAAACCAGATTTATACAAATCTGGGTCTAGATCTAGGGTCTCGATGTTATTACAGTGGCGAGCAAAAACTTCAAGACTCGTCGAGAAATCTCGAGAAGAGCCAGACTCAAAAGGAATCCATTTTCATCTGGGCAAACAGATGGTGTGATTTTTGATAATTGCATTATAATGGTTATGCACAGAGAAATCGCAATCCATGTTAGATGTGAATATGAAAAATGAAAATGTTCAGGGACTGGCACCCTGTCCAGGGTGTACCCCGCCTTGTGCCCGATGCTTCCTGGGATAGGCTCCAGGTTTCCCGTGACCCTGAAAAGGAGTAAGCGGTTGAAGATGGATGGATGGATGAAAATGTTCAGGGGTTTGGATGTGGTTAAAAGGTGAATGTTACAAGCATTTAGGTGGAATCACAGATTCAGTTTGTGTGTGTGCAAGTCTCTGGTGTATCCAGGTGAGATTATTCACTGCAGCATGAAGAATGAATGAAACTTTATTCAACTTTTATTCTTACAGTTGTCATGTTTGTAATTGTCACTTTCCTCTTTTACGGTTTATTGACATTGTTATTTATTGTTATTTACTACTTTGACATTGTCATCATTGATACTTCTTGTTTTTGATGTGACCTTGAGTGATTTGAAAGGTGCCTTAAATAAATAAAATGCATTATTATTGTTATTATTATTATTATTATTATTATCGTGCAAATAATTACAGGATAAAGAATCAAGAGGAAAAGAAGCAGATGGAAATGCAGAGCATCGGACACCAGTGTGATATCAGACGAATATCATGAATGAGCAGGAGAAATATATCAGGATCTTGCACTAGCATCACTTTGGCCAGTACGCAATCAGCTTAATAAACTACTAGGATAGATTGGCAAGTACAACAGGAGTGTACAATATTTTAATCAGGGTATCATGATCACAGTGTAAATGGGGAATCCAGCAGTTCCAGCTATAAGTAAACTAAATTAACACAGGCGTGACTGCGTCCTGGGACATCACCACTCCACTGTCAACAATCCTGTGTGAACCTCCAGAGCTTGTAGCTTTACCTAAGAGATAAAGATATAACTACACTGAACATATTATGCATAGTTTACATAGAAATATTAGGTTCCTCATCAAAACATGATTTTATTTCTTATACTAAATGTAATTTAAACAGGTATCTAATTTACTAGTATATGAAGAAATCTCACGAGGACGTTGGCACTGACAGGAAGAGATGACTATAGTATTCAATTAAGTTGAAGAACTCTCATGTAGCACAACATTGCAGTGGGTAACTTTGCTACCTGACAACACCAGGGTCTTGGGTCAATTCCTGAGAGCACAGTCTGATTTTATTCCAGGGATTTAAAAAAAAAAATACATGAGGCTTTGGCTCAGGTGGTAGAGCTGGTCGTCCACTAATCATAGGGTTGGTGGTTCGATTCCCGGCCCGCATGACTCCACATACCGAAGTGTCTTTGGGCAAGACACTGAACCCCAAGTTGCTCCCAATGGCAAGTTAGCGCCTTGCATGGCAGCTCTGCTACCATTGGTGTGTGAGTGTGTGTGTGTTGGGTGAATGAGACACAGTGTAAAGCGCTTTGGATAAAAGTGCTATATAAGTGCAGACCCTTTACCATTTACATGATCAAGTCATGCTGGCTGTACAAAAACAACTGTGTTAACGCAACTCAATTCATTCATGTGGAACCAACGTAAATATTTTTCCCCCAAGTGTACTTGCTTTAAAGGCTGAGACTATGGCTGAGCTATTCTATATATAGCTGTTTTAATTTTCTAATTATTCTAGGTGCTCTGGCCTAAGTAGGCACAGTGGATCATAATAGAGCAAAAGTTAGCTCAGGTACAGTGGGGCATGACCATTCAGTGCTTTATAGATCAGTAGTAGCATTTTATAATCAATGCAAAAGTTTACTGATAGCCAATGTAGTGCAAGGAATTTTGAACAAGAAATTTCACATCATTGTGTGTCTTGTGTCTTGGATAAGATATTGCCCATTTAATAGTATTTGTTTTATGCACAGATCAAATTATATATGGATAATTAAGTGCAACTTGCGAGAGAAAGTATCTAAGTGATGTTGTTGCCAAGGCTGTTAATAACCAGACATGCAAGTGATCTCGTATAAGTATTTTAGATGAACAAAACTCTTCAGAATGGAACTGTAACTATTTGTGATACATTATGTCTATGAGCAGTGGGTGAGAGCTGTCCAGGGTGCCCAGTTCCATCCTGAGCTGTTAAGCCTTGTTCACACTGGGGCGATTTTCGCAGGAGGAAAAATGGTCTGTTTAATGCCCCGATGGCTGTCAATGAGCATGTTCATTAGGGATGGGCGATATGGACTTAAAACTATATCACGATATTTTCTGGTATTTATTGCGATAACGATATCAGTGATGATATAAATACAGTATCTTTCACCACTGTTTTTAGCTACAAGTGATAGCTGTGATCTTGAGAGCCTCAGAAACACAAACATTGATCTAAAAGTAAAACTGATTTTCTGTAACCAAACCAGTTCCAGATTGTAGAGGTATCACCTGGTTTAATGATAAACTCCTCCTCAACTTCACGTCCGCCTTCAGCCATACTTGTTTTTTCGCTCTGCACATGAGACTTGAATGGGTCGTAGACCGTCGCACACAGAAATACGTCATCAACTAGGCTTTATCGTTATTATCTCGGGAAGACTCATTCTTATTGTGGGGAGAATTTCTTTCGGTATATCGCAAATGACAAGATATCTCCCATCCCTAGTGTTCACACTCAGGCGTAAAACGCATGCCATCAAAGCGTCAAATTTTTTTAATGGCGTTAATTTTTTTGACGCGCCGTGTCAAAAACTAGCCGACCAATGAGATCCGCGCTTTTGTTCACATGGCAATCAAGTACAAAACTGTCGTACCGACGAAGAAGAAGCCGATAAAGAAGACGAAGAAGGTGCAAGCACCCACCATTTTAGTGAGAGTGTATAAGTGACAGACCCAAAATAAAATGCTCACTGCTAATAAATCTTTCTGCCTACACACATAAACAAGGTGTCATTTGAAAGCACCAGATTTAACATTACACACTAAATACTATATAAAGTGTATTTATTATGTTGTGGCGATTTTTTTTTACAACACTGGAATGCAAGAATATATTCTAAATGATCCATTTAATTCTTTCAGTGTTGTTTTCTACACTCAATAACATTGTTTGTTTCTTTGTCTCTTCCCTGCAAATGATAATCCACTGATTGATAGGCCATTGTATTTATTTTTGCACCTGGCATGTCAGAAACGAAAAGTTGTGCAGCGCCACCTTGTGTACCGGGGTATTTCTGCTTTTCAGTAAGCGCCATCTACTGTCAGGGAGTGAATCTGCACTTTCATTCAGTGCCTCGCCTGTTTAAGGCCTGGCTGTGAATACAGCAAAACACGGTGAAAAACGCACCAATTAACGCACCATGAAAAATGTCCCGGTGTGAACAAACCCTTAGAGTATACTGTAGATCTACAGAAAAAATAGTAAACACTGAAGAATTTTAATGTTAATGTTAAGGCAGTTTCTTAAACCTATTTGGATACTCTTTGTTTCTGAAATGTTTCCAGGATTGTTTACCTTTACATCAACAATCACAGAGCAGTGGAAAAGAAATAAAATATAATAAAGGCCAAGCAAGAAGTCTTTTGCCTTTCCACAATAAAACTGCTTGCACTCAAGTGACTATCATAATCATGTTCTCTGTTTTGGATTGGGTTTAAAGAATCCTTTGGCTTCAAGCTGAAAAATTTTATTACAGAACCTCTACAAAATTATTATACCTGACACAAGTAGGCCTGCTTGGTGAAGCAAAAGATTTCAAAATTGTTGTGCATTGAGGGTTTTTTTTTTGTTGGTGGTTTTATTTTTTTGCCTTACTCTGGCATATTGAAGTCAAGACGAACCACAAAATGGAAAGGAATGTAGTGTATAGACAGACAATGTCACCGTAAAGGTCAGGGATTACACCATACCCAGTAACACTCCTTCTGCCATGGCATAACTAGACATGTACAGATTAATGGATGTGGGAGAAAATGTAGAGCTCATTTGCTCCTCCAACACATGGCATTTATTGCACTCTACTGATTATTTACTTACATTGTCATCTGGAGTTAATGTTCCCTGTCTTAGTAACAAAAACAGTTTAGAAAGGCAACTTCCACAAGTCAAACTCGGCAGTTTCCCAGACTCGTCTCTGCTATCTATCTCTATTGAAACACTCACTATTTATTTTGGAAAACTTAAACAACTGCTGTCATGTCCGCTCAGAGCTGGCATAAAGCACACAGACATATTCATCATTATAAAGAGAAAGGGGGTGGTATTAATGCATAGTTGTTTAACCTAAATAGTATAATAGGAATTTTAGAGAGAAAGGTGAAATAAATGCACTTCATGTAAACATTCTGTGAAGGTTAATGCTTACATATGTTCTCTGAAGGTGTCCAGTGAGAAAGAGACTCCAGCAGTGTCCATGATCGTTCTGCTTCTGAATTGCAGCTTCTGATGATTTTACTTGCTACAAATCACCATGGATTATACAGGGATCCAAATCAATGGTTGTTGTTAAAACAAGTACATGCTCTGACTTTGGTAAAGGTTCTAGCACTAACCCTTCTCCATGGTGAAGGCCTTGAGTACTCTAGTCACTTACTGCACAATATATATGGAGCAATGCAACTGAGGGCACTGGTGTGAATAATATTCACTTTTCTAGCAGAGCTGTAATCGTGGAGATTTATGATTCCACACTCTGTGGATGTCTTGGAGTATCCAATAAAAGCCATTCCACCACAGAATCCTGCAGTGTGCAAGAAAGAAAGAAAGAAAGAAGATGGCAATAGAGGTATAGACAATGAAAAGAGTCTTAATGCCAAGCAATTCTAGACACTATACACTACCCTGTTATAGCAGTGCAACGATTAGTTCACATTCTTGTATAGTCTTATATAGTTAATTAATTAACGCAGTCTTTAAGGACTACAGTTTTTCATCTAATTGAAGAACATTTTTGAATTAAGGCAAATATAAATAAATTAAGGATCATCTGGGCAATTACATACCTGCTGTCCATATCAATTTCTCTTGCATGTTTGCATGTATGTTTGCATGTATGTTTGCATGCATATTTGAAACCATTGCATGAAACTACAACAGAACACTGCACTCCTCCAACATCAGCATCAGCACATGGTAGCAACCAAATAAACGTTCATTTTGAATAATGTTTTTGTTAAAATGCAAAAAGTAAGTAAATTAAACAAACCCTCTTTAATGTGGTCTAAAGGCCTAATTGTGTAATGATCACACCATGCAGTTTACATCATGACTGTCAGAGTCTATTAGTGTTCTTTTGCATGGTAACTCCTGAGCAAACTGCATACTTGCAAAGAATGAGCTAGAAAACCCTGCCATGATTAACGGGCCACAACTAGAATTCCAAAAATGTAAACAAGATACCTGTTGAAATATCACATTGTATCACATTATTTAATTGCAGGACACAGCCACTAGACACTATAAATAAAAACATCCATCCATCCATCCATCCATCTTTCTATCTATTGCAGGGTTGTTGTTTTTTTATTGTAATACAAAACCAACTTTTGTTAAACTAGTTTGGATTTTGCTTTGGTCTAGTTTTTGAAGTGAAAAAGTGGAGGGTTACTCTAATGGACATTAAAAGTTACAGGACCTCTCAGCATACTTCACTTCAAGTCTGACTGCACTCAGGGGTCCTGTAAAATGTCAAAGCATTTCTCACGGACACTCTCCATACCCTCACACATCATAAACACACTCTGTCACCCTGAGCCGCCGCATGTCCCTGAATAAACTATCCTGACATCCTCTCTCTCTCTCTCGCTAGTGGGGGGAGGTATAAAGATGGCTTTGCATAATATGCAAGTGTGTGTGTGTGTGTGTGTGTGTGTGTGTGTGTGTGCATCATGCTTTTATCAGCCCCACTTTTTGTCATAAATCAAAAGGATATAGTCTGACAAACAATCCAATATCCAAGGTTAAGAAAACATGCAGAAAATAAATCACCTCAGTGTCATGTTCAATTTTTATAACAGCATTAAGCTGCAATAACCATAACAAGGGCTAAATTGATATAAGAACACGACTGCACTCCTGGCAGAGGAACACACTCCTGTACAGAGTTCCAGAAAGAATCTAATGCAGCTCAGACCTTAAACATATCATATTCTCCTAATGTTTCACTGCTGCCACTATATTTTATGCTGTCTGTTACTCTTGTGTGACATGGATCACTCAGCCAATAACAACCTCTGCTACAATCTGTGTGTAAACAATATTGTGTACCAGCAAGAGTTTCATTTGAACTAAATCATTTGAACTGCCAACATGTGAGCCTCTGACTTGGAACAAATGCTGTCTGGGACTCTGGGACTTCTGAACTCATTCAGCTGTACCTGAGCCATACAGTCATGTTGATGAGGTCAAATGCACATACACTCAGCTTTGTTTGTAAATATTTATCACTAATGTTTGATTCATTTATATACATTATAACATGGACACTTTTTTTTTTACACATTAAACTACACTGTTCACAAACCGGTGACAAAAAAAATTCTCCAGCTGTTTTTTAAAGGTGGAACATTTTCGGTTCATATGGATATCTGAGGATTTGGCATGAGGATCATGTCTGCGATTAGCTTAAATGCTACATTTCAGGTAAAAACTGCTATTATATTATATTCTGTTATATTATTAGTCTGACTGTCATGTCAATGCCTGAACTCCATCTCCCAGAATTCACCACGGCCTACAAATATGGCCACCAAGGACTACAACACCCAATCTTCTCATTTAATGCCACACTTCACACACTCACTCTTTACAAAGTTTCAGCTCAACTCAGTGTTTTTAAAGCATCTGACATACCAAGCCTTCGTATCAGTGTTCTCGTTCATGGTTTTTGATCTGGTCCGTTTTCCTGGACTTGTGATTTTTGCCTTTGCCTCTGATCTCCTGTTTGTGAATCGCCTCACCTACTAGTGTTTTCCGGATTTGTTTGTAGTTTGCTACCTTTAACAAAAACATGACCCACACCTGTAGCCATATTTGCTGCCTCACACTAACATGAATTAATTAACTACTTTACCACCACTAACTGTACAACTGTATACACCTTTAAATGATGGGAAATATATTGCATGGTTTCAACTGAAAATGATTTTTAGGTAGATTAGCAGCTAACATCTACTCTTATTACTATACTCTAATACTACTTAATTCTGAATATACAGTACCGTTTCATTCATTTAAACAGAGAACTTGGGGAAAAGTTGTTGTTTTTTTTTTTTTAAGAATTATTGTGTGTGTTTGTTTGTGTGTTTTGGGACATGGTTTCTGAATGAATCTTCTAAAAATTGTCTTTAGGGTTATTTTGGGTGATTTTGAGGACAAAACCTTTCACTACCTGTCTAGTGTATAAATTCAATGTGTCTATTAAATCTTAAAGCAACTACTGTGTATAAATCCATCCATTTTCCATACCATATATCCTACACAGGGTCAAGGAGGAGCCTGCAGCCTATCCATGGCAACCCAAGGCCACACCCTCACGCACTAGGGACAATTTGAGAATGCCAATCAGCCTACAACGCATGACTTTGGACTGGGGGAGGATGCCGGAATACCCAGAAGATACCGCCAAAGTACGGGGAAGATATTCAAACTCCACACCCACAAGGTGGAGACAGGATTTGAACTCCCACCCCCAGTGATGCAAGGCAAATGTGTTAAGCACCATGCCCTCCTCACTCTATCCTCCTCACTATATATATATATATATATATATATATATATATATATATATATATATATATAAACTAACAAACAAAGCAATTAAATGTCATTTAAGAAGATATTTCATATAATAAAATATATTCTACAAGTCATACTTCATTATAATACATAGCTGTAAAAGAATGAAATAATTCATTAGTGCAATATGCATATATGAATACACATTAATCCTATTTCAAATTCTGACAGACTTCTAATACACAGCCATTAAAAAAAGACACCCAGACACACACATACTCATACACCAAGTGAAAAAACGGCAGCATCTGGCCAGCTTGCTTCTCACCCTGAGCAGACACAAGCATTTATAACCTTAAAAATGACTTCTGGGTAGCAGGTATCCAATTATTCGTTACCCAGGAAACTGTGCTAAATGCAGAGGCTCGATGATTTACTTGCAACCTCTCCTTTTATTAAAACACTTTGTCTTATTGTTTTATTGATTTACAATCTGTCCTACTTTTTTGGCATCTGAAAACAATCAAGCAGCAGAGCAGCAGAATGTTTGGACATTAATCGTTAAAAGACAGTGTTTTATTCCTGGCCAGGGGTTTGCCTCACCAGCTGCTATGCATTCTGGTAAAAGGGAATGATTTATGGCCTTGTCGCCAAAACGATGAGGCAGACTCATTAACATATCGACAGCACCCAAGATGGATCATCAGCATTGATTATTTCATGGCCTGTTGATGCTCATTTGTTAAAAAGAGTGCAGAAAAGAGGGAGGGGAAAACGAAAAAGGGAAAAAGTAGGTGTTGGTGGCAGTAAAGAGAGAAAGCTAAACAGACTGCTCAGGGTTTTATAAGTGGATCATGAGCACATTACCTCACAAAGACTGATGTTCACACCCAACACATCAGCATGCTGTAACATACAGGCATCAGTGACTGACAGCTATTAATCAAACTGTAGTGCTTTGTGGAGCCATAAATAAAAACAACAGCTTTCAGGTGGCATGGCATGTGAAGTGCCTTCTTTGTTTTCATAATAATATATTTCTAGGCAGACAATAAAGCATCAAATCTATATGATCCAAATGGATATTGTGTGTGTGTGTTCTTGTTTTGTTGTTGATGTTTTTTACCATCACAATATTATAGATGGTTATTGACAGAACTGTGGAAACAGATCAAATGGATAATATTTCGATAGCAAATATTAATGCATAGTTACATTATATTTGATGAACTTAAAAAACAGATGAAAAATTTTTAATTGTGGCATGTACAAAAGTTTTGACCCTACTGACAAAGCCCCTTTGGCAGATTTCACAGCTTTAAATTTTTTTTTTTTTTTTTTTTTTTTTTTTTTGTAGTCAGCTAGGAGTCTATCTACAATTGTTTCATGAATTTTCACGCATTCTAGCCGAATACTTCAAGATTTAGAGTTGTTCTTGGCTTATCCTGTATGTTCTTGCACAGTTTTTCAATGATGTTTAAGTCAGAGTACTGTGAGGGCTGTTCTAAAAGCTTCAGCTTGTGTTTCTTGATGTAGTTCATGGTAGATTTCGAGGTATGGTTTGGATCATTGACCTGTTGTTGAAGCCAATCTCTTTTCAACTTCAGTTTCTTCACTCCCAGATTTGGCTGAAATTTACTGAAATCCTTTCTTCTATTTACCTGTGCCATGTTTCTTGTGCCACCCAAACATGAAGCATAACAGATCTCCCTCATGCCTAATAGTTGGGAAGGTGTTATCTTTTTTTATTCGTCAGATTTTCCTCCTTTTTTCTTTAAACATACCTTTGGTAATTGTGGCCAAATAGGTCCATATTTACGTCATCAGTCCACAGCACTTGTTTCCAAAATGCCTCTGGATTATCTACATGTTGTTTTGCATACATCAAACGTTCACTTTTGTGAAGGGGTCACCGATAAGGTTCGTTCTGATGACTCTTCCATGCAGATCATGTTTTACAAGCAATGCTGTACAGTACAATGGTGCTCCACCACTCCTGTGTCAGCCAAAAGTTCCTGCAGGACCTTCGTGTCATGTGAAGGTTTTGCTTTCCCTTTTTTGTCAGCATATGGGCAGTTCTAGCTGAACGTTGTCTTGGTCTTTCAGATCATTCCTTCCACACGTCCCCTAAATTGCCTATTCTTTAAGACATTTAGGACAGTGAAAATTGTGAGCTGGGAGTGCCTTGATAGCCATCATCTGCTTTGTAGCCATTAATTGGCTTCATTTCAGATCCTCAGTGACTTAGAAGAGCCCATGGTTTTTGGGTATTAGCGCAAGGTTGAAGAGTCCAAGAATTTATTATTGTTATGAATCCCCGAAAGGAATTCAGGACTCCAATTCCCAGCAGTCTCTGCAGCCCTGCCTCACAGTCACATGACCACCTGTACCTGATACTCATTCTGTTAACAAGCTCCTGTGTGTATTTAAGTCACGATTTGTACAGCACTCGGTGTCAGGTTTTGTTTGTTCCTGTTGACACGTTATGCTCTCTCGCCTCATATATTCTGGTTTATGTGTTGTTTTACTCTTTATTAAATGTTATCGTTGCACATGCATCCGTCTCCACCTCGCATTCATGACAATTATACTTTGGAATTGTTATTACTAATGACTATTAGTGACCTGATAAGTCAATTACGTAATTAAGTTCTGAGACTTTACAGCTGGAAGAGCATCCAAATTAATGATGGTAAGCTAGTATGCTGATTTCTCCATCGTGACAATGATAGAGTTCCCAGAGTGACAATTGGCTAATTGATGGGCCAATCAGTCATTATTGAAAAGTAGGCAACACACTACACCGCCTGATTGCCATTCTTTTGCCCGGCTGTCAGGGTGTGTGGGAGTAGTAACCTTGCCGTGAGAGAGTGTCACACACCCTTCTAAATCACGGCCCGACAAGCACTTGACGCATATTGACCATCTAATCTTTAACAAGGAGCCAGAGAGCACCGGCCGGCTTTTCTAAGATCACCTTACATTTGTATCAATAGTCCATCAGCCACATGCCGGATTGTCTTACTGCTCATTATTTGAGACGAATTCTCCGATAGATGTCTGCTTCTGACAGCGAGCAGAATAAAACGGCACTCCAGGTAAGTTCTTTGCTTCTGATTAAGTCAATGGACGGTATAAGGAGAAGTGGGTGAAAAAGGCTGCTGGCCTCTAAACGTCCTTGGTGGAGAGTGTGAAGCAGTGGGGGAGAAAGTGTGTGTGTGTGCGAATGCGAGACAGAGGTCTGCCCTGCCCCTTGTACAGTATGGACGGGGACTTTAAATTGCTTCCGTCAGTGGTGCTGAGTAATGAGTGTGATTCTAATCGGAGTTCCTGAGGCCAGCAGCATTAGTCTTCATCTCCGAAGGGCCCTCTCCGCCACCCGTGACATCTAATGTAGAACAGGTCCACCCGTAATGAGAATCCATTCTGCAGCCAAGTCACTGCCTACCCTCTACCCCATATCACACAGGAAGTCTTCGGTCGGGACAACAAGGTTACCGGCCCCCATCTTTGCCTCCAGCAGCCAATACATATTCAAGGGCTAGAAAATGGTTGGAGTCTCCCACTGCAATACAACCACACAGGCACAAAAAGCCAATACCGCCGAGTGAATGAAGGATAATTAGACCAGCGCATAGCTGTAGTGACAATTTTAGTCTGAATTATGTCAGGTTTGTATTAGACAAAACGTCTTACATTTTTTGAGAGAAATCTGATATGAGTTAAGCATAGGATTCCCACCTCCTGTCTTTAAAAGAAAAATTCAATCCTATGTAATCAATACACATCCTCACTTTTAAAAACAAATATAAAATGCACTTGCACACAGCCACAGAACAAGGCTCTGAGAGATTATGCAGTGGCCAAACCTGCACAGATGCAAAGAATCCTGAGTGAGCTATAGTAGCAAGGAGTAAATTGCAGTGGGGCTTTGCGTAGCTGAATACTTTAGCAGGCCATTCCTCTCTGTCTGTCCCTGTTTGCCTGTGTTAAACTCCCCTTTTGCCCTCATCCATTCTCTCATCCACTTCCTGGCTTTGTGCATCAATCAATCGGCGCACTTTGTAAGCACCAACTTCACACTAGATCCTGCAATCAAGCTGGAAAGAGAGTTCATGGGTACAGAGCTGCAGAGCCTCCATTTGCATATGCAGGTTCCCGTCATCCCTTCACATCCAAGCAGCAAGGGAACCTGGGAACTTGGGAATGTGAGCCATGTCTCCTCCTACTGCATAGGCAGTCGCACCTCTGTCCTCTATCTACCTCACACACACACACACACACACACACACTAATACAGGCAGGCACACACATCTTCTCTGACTCAAACATATAGACATGAACAGACAAAGACAGATGGGGAGCAAGGGAGAGAAGAAAGACAGGCAGTGAACAAGAGAGTGAGAAAGAAAGTGAGAGGTAGAAAGTAAAAAGGAGGGTGAGAAAAATGGAGGGTGGCATTTGGAGAGAGGGGGAGGGAGTGATGTTTACTGGATTTTCTGAAACAATTGGTGCTCAGGTCAGGCTGCGGCTCAATTTGTCTTTTCTTGCCTGCACATCAATAGAAATCACAGGGTGAAAATGTATTGCTAATTAAGGGCTCATCAGGCTCATGTCAGCTGTGCTTTAGACGGAGAGAAGAGGAACTCTGAGGGGACTTTTAGTGCTCTGCACAAGCTCCTAGTGAGAAACACTGCTGAACAACTCATTCTTGCACACTGTTTACACATAAAATAAAATACAAGGTTGAGTCAAGTGAAGGACATGTTTGTTTGATTTTTCAATATTGCAAATAGGTTTTAGGTTGCAACTACAGAATCAATGTACCGATCTCTTCTTCACGTCACATCTTTAAGATTTTCATTTGACTCACCCTCGTACTTCAATTGCCCATTATATAAAGATGGAATAAATTGCACATAAAAGCGTACTCCTAAAAGCACTCATAACACATTCTTGCAACACTATTTCAATAAATTAGCTTTGAGCGGTTCTAGGATTCACTGTGCCAATATACACGCGTTCACTGAGTGCTAATACATTTCATATTATGGAGATTATTTATTTCTATACACAGTTGTGTCCAAAAGGCTGAGACCAAATTGAAAATCTGGGATTTTTTTTTTTTTGTTTTTTTCTTTTGAAAGTGGACCTAAACAATATGTTTTAGAATTTTTTACAAATTTGAAACAAAGAAAGAAAAAGGTTTAATATCCATTGAATTGAACCATGTTTTCACTGGATTTGATATAAAATGGTTCATCAGGTTTAACACAAACTTGTGGAGTCCATTGCGGCTCAAGTACACAGTGACTATGTTTACATGGACAGCAATAATCTAATTATTGACCTTATTCTGAATAAGACAATATTGTGATTAAGGTGTTTACATGAGTCGCTTTTAGGATATTCCTTTCATGTACCTGTTTTACATGTTATAGAACATAGATCGATTAACATCACACGTCATTACGTCACCACGACATGCCGTCCGACGTTCCCTCCAGAATTTCACGTATCGACATACAGTTGGTCTTTGTTATGGTATCATATACAGTTTTGGGTGTTTCATTTTTAATTTTACAAAATCTTCAAGTGCAGTTAATTATTAGTCATGCTATACGTGCAAATAGACAACTGCTTGAAGCCATGTGCTGCGTCCAAACCACGTACTTGCCTACCATATGGTAAGTAAAAAAACCCGCTGTATTTCACTTCTTACTATATAGTAGGTAAGTGCGTGGTTTCGGACGCAGCTGTGCTCTCTTGTTTGCCGTCAAACGGTTGAGCACTGCCATGCGTGTACGTGTCCTGTCTTAAAATGCGTTGAAAACTCCCACACAATGTTAATAGTGTGATTAAGGTGTGTACATGTCTGTAATGCACTTCGATAATGCGACTAAAACAAGAATACTCCACATGTCTTAATTAGATTTGTGTTTACTTCGAGTATGACTTTAGTTGGATTAAAGTCATCAATAATCGCTGTTTACATGGTAGTTTCTTAATCAGAATATTGTCTTAATCGGGTTAATATCGGCTTATTGTTGTCCATGTAAACATACTGACTGTCATTAAAGCAAAAGTTGGTACGTACTAAATACTAAGAAATTCTGAAATTCATATAAATATTTCTAAGATTCAACTTTTTACTCAAGTTGTTCCTGATAATATAATATGTGATGATTTTTATTTATTTATTAAATTAAATATTTCCACTACAGGTCTCAGATTTTTGGAGCCTACTGTATACATTTACTGTACTTCAACATTTAACTGAAATACAAATACAGGGATTCATACTTCCATTCCTCTAACTCATAATTTTAATAAAGTTTACAGTTCAAATAAAAGGGTAAGAAACTACATGGTATCCCTATATCCCAAACTCTCCATATATAGAAAATTATGTTTGCCAGCACCATGTCTGTTGTGCCTTCATCAGTGGATGTTCGTAGTCTTTTTGAATTTGTTAATAAGTTTAGCAACAGTATCGTGTGAGATGTGCTTGCCGTGTTTCCCGTTAAGTCCATCTTAACCTTGTGACAGCTTCCCGATCCAGCCATGAGAATGATGAATATGAATATGAACAATTTTGGAAGACATTTTGCTAAAAACTTACATTTCCCCAACGTATGGAGACTTTTGCGACACCGTGTACTTAAACATGACTGTAGTTTCAGTATAACATGAAGGATTTCCGCTCTGACAGTCATTCCAGCTCAGATTTCCATTCTAAAATAACTTGGCAAACAGGAAAAGACATAATTATGGAGGCAAAACAGCGAGCAGGATTTCGAGCCTTGTTTAAAATGAAGGGAAAACAAACCCAACCTGCGCTTCATTCTGGGCCTGTTTGCATCCGACACTGCTAATTAGACAGCAACAAAATGTTATTAATAGGCTGGACATTACAGAATGAGCCTGTTATAAATGGGTCCTGTCAAACTCACATTCAGCCACCAAATGAGTATTCTCAGTTCACTGCCTGCATCTGAGCACTCCTCCATCCCTGCTGGATAACTAATGATTACTATTAACCATAGTGTTTGTGATGATGGCCAAGAAATCCACAAACAAAAAAATAGAAATAAAAGTCTCACTCTAAAAAAAAAAAAAGAAAAAAAGAAGAAGAAGCACAACAAAATTCATCCCAAAAAACAGCTTTTAAGCCTCCTATGGTGACAAAAAAACAGACAGTTTGGCTCCAGCAGTGCCGTGTGAGAAGATCTTGTTTTCTACATAATTAACACTTATTTGTGCCTTTAAAAATGAAATTCTATTATAATTATCAGCATCCAGCAGCATTAATGCAGCCATTACATGCTTGCTGTTGGCGCTGCTGTGCCAGGAGCAATGTAATTCACAGATTACCTCCCT
This sequence comes from Ictalurus furcatus, assembly GCF_023375685.1. NCBI lineage: Eukaryota > Metazoa > Chordata > Actinopteri > Siluriformes > Ictaluridae > Ictalurus > Ictalurus furcatus. The sequence continues at coordinate 16,525,077 of NC_071257.1, read as the reverse complement.
TCAAGGCTTTCGGATGAGCCGGGGTTTAAGTGACAAACCACCCCAGCTCAGCCTTTTATTAGAACACAAAACAAATTCCTCATATTAATTAACTCTCATCTCCCAACACACATCCAGTGGCCCCTCTCTGATATATTGGCTAAGTATCTGCTCTGATGCCTCACTCAGGCCTGTTCTCAAATAAAAAGCCCACTAATAAATGGGAGTCCTATTTACCCAGTCAGTTCCACTTTAGCAAATCCCTTAGCCCTGGAAAGCGGTTAAGTCTGCTCAGGAGAAATGTAAATACATAAGGACAGGAGGAGACAAGTCACTCTCCTTCAGAGGCAAGGCCCTATTAGGCCATATTTCCACATCTCGATTTCAACCGCTTCATCAGGACTGAGAGGAGCATCGCGCCCAGGACGTGGAGGTGCTGCTTTTATGGGCGCCGATTGGATTACATCGAGCCACTAACCAAATGCAACTGGCTTAGCATGAAATATTAAGCTGACAGAATGGGTTTGTTGCTGCGTCTCTGACAGTGGTGAGGGCATGATATTTCATAGATCTCGCTATCTCTCTCTCTCTTTTTCTGTCCAAACAGCAGATTCAAGACTGACACTAATGCAGCAGGCGCAGGTTGTGGTGAGGATCATTTGGAAGACATGACAGAAAACCAGCTCCATTTTGCTCCTCTCAGGTCTAAGTGTCAAAGTGTCCATGGCACAGATCATATATCAATATCCATTTTTCATATAAACAGAGACTCTGAGCTCAGATCATTCAGATTATCTTCATTAAACCTAAGAAGGCTCATAAACCTTTAACAAGTGCGCGGTTGCAATTTTAGTCATATAATAACAATCAGCAGGCAGTGGCATCCTGCAACTCAGTAACAAATATCAATCCAAAACAGACTGACTGCTCGACTGTTAAGATTGCCTGTTCTGACAAAATGGGCAAAACCCACCAAAATAAAACAAAAAGGAAAACCGATAAATTCAAACCTCATGTAGTGTGAAGAGCAAATATGAAGAAAGGCATCAAAATAATGAAAGATTGTTTATGTATTCTGGCATGAAATGGGCTGGGTGTTAGGAGGGAGCGGCGCGTGAGAGAAGGATGGACAGCACTGACAGCAGCGTATTCATCCTGCACGCCACAGCAGACGGCCCGCTAGTAGCGCTCGACAGAGCAATAAATCAAGGGCTCTCCATGCTGTACCTACAGCTTATTACATCCACCATGACAAATAAATAATAATCCCTGTCACGACAGGCCTTTGCTCAAGGATTGAGCCAGAAACCCTTTTGCTCATCACTCCTGATCTTAAGTGAAAACACTAGAACAAGGGAATTGAAGGCCATGCTTTACTGAGCTTATGAAACTTGCAGAGGAGAAAAAAAAGGTTGACAGGAGAGAATAGAGTGTATGGAAAGAGAAAAAGAGAAAATGACACTGTCCAAACCAGAGCAGTTGGTGTGAAAAGGAAATGACCCTGGCTGAGCTAGCTAGCTAGCCAAACACTCTGTGTGTGTGTGTGTGTGTGTGTGTGTGTGTGTGTGTGAGAGAGAGAGAGAGAGAGAGAGAGAGAGAATGAGTACCACACAACCACTGTTGCCTATTCAACTGAATAGCACCCATGGGGACGGAGCTAAATCAAAAAGATTTCACCACTAAACATAAATGGCAGAGCGAGAGCAAAACTTTTTTTAGGAGCCCATTTTAGGAGCCTATCTGGTTTACAATGTCCACCAAAGCGACTAGTTCTCCTAATAGCTACAGTATATAAGCCTTGCCGTCTACTCACGCAAATCACAAAACACAACACCACTGTTGGCCAGATCTGATACAACACTTTACATGAAAGCTAAATTAAATACTTAATGAATATAAACCACATGTTTACTGTAAACACTAACTCTGACACAGAATATACATTTGCCAATAAAGCAGCACAAGTTTTTGCTGAGTCTCAAGTTGAGACTCAAGCCTCAAAATACATTGCATTGCTGAAGGTCTGATCTATCTTGTACACAACTGATCTGCATGTCATGTAAGGAATAAAACATGATTATAGGAAAATAATCCATGACAGTGTGGTGTGACAGTCCAACATTTTCATATAACAGCACATCCTTAAGCATTTTATTCCTCTTATACCACAGCAATTGCCATTGAGTATATTTTGTTGTGTTGTAGTGCTTCTGTGGGATCATACCTAGACGGGCCAGCTTTCACTCCTCATGTGCATCAATGAGCCTTGGGTTCACCAGTTGTCCTTACTTGGACCACTTTTGGTAACCACTGCATACCAGGAACACCCCACAAGACCTGTCATTTTCGAGAAGTTCTGACCCAGTCACCTAGCCATTACAATTTGGCCCTTGTTAAAGTGTGCTTGCCCTATTTTCCTGCTTCCAACACATCAACTTTGAGAACTAACTGTTCCCTTGCTGCATAATATATCCCACCCCTCGACAGGTGTCACTGTAACAAGATAATCAACGCTATACAATACTGGGGCAGTGGTGGCTTGGCAGTTAAGGCTCTGAGTTACTGATCGGAAGGTCGGGGTTTCAAGCCCCAGCACTGCCACTGTTGAGCAAGGCCCTTAACCTGCTCTGCTCTAGGGGTGCTGTATCATGGCTGAACCTGAACTCTGACCCCAACTTCCTAACATGCTGGGGTATGTATATGTGACCAATAAAGACTCATTATCATTATTATTCAGTTCAGTGGTTTTAATGTTATGGCTGATCGGTGTATATTGTAACAGCTAGAAACTCACCAGCCTCTCTTTGTCTCTGACTCTTTATGTTAATAAGACAACACACCATATCATGTTACCAAGAAACAGCAAAGCCCTCCGTCCTGAAGATTTGACTGCTACAAAGCGCTGACCCTGGAGACGCCTTTTAAAAACGATAAATAAACATCTCCTCACAGAAAATTTCACCATATCGATGACTACACACACGTTTTTTTTTAATCTGTTTATATCAAGCGTCCACCACACATGACCCTGTGTAAATTGTTACAATAAAAACAATAATGTATAGGATGAGTGCATTAATATAATCCTTTGCTAGGAACTAGTCAGAGCCATGCTGTTATAGAAAACACCTGACCAATCAAATCTGACAATTCATCATGGAATATGATTTAGATGATATACCAGCAGAACTCAAAACTGCTATTGGTTCTGCATTTTTATCTCTTTTTTCAAAATAAAAAAAAATCAAAATCAGCACCCAACATAACTTATAGTATCTCCATATCTAATTCATTCTCCTAAAGTACAGCACTGCACATTGACATTTGTGTATGACTGAAAGTGTTACAAGAGAAATAAAGTGCTGATTAAAGAGAGGGCTCTCAAAGGTTAGCGAATGGTAAATGGAGCTTCCATCTTGCTGCTAATAGGAGGGAAGCTGTTAGACAGGAGGAGATGCTGATCAGGACGGCTGCATGGATCCTTCAGTCCCTGCACGAGTATTAATCACAGAATCACTAAGGCATGCTTAATTGCGAGTTGTACATCACAGTGAAATTCAGGCGCGGAGAAGCAGGAAACTCATTATTCCCGCGTTTAGATGTGGGATGCTTCACGTTTGATCCCTCCTGTACACTTGGGATTGGGCTCAATCTGACAGCGAAAAATTTATGATGCCGTAACCCACTAATTAATATGACGATTACTATTACACTGAGTATTGTTGCACTGTTAGCGATTCGAAAATGTCCATTAACGCCCAGAAACAACAATCTTGCCTGGTTAAGTACAGTATAGTCTTCTTCCACACCTGTTTTAGTGTTCAGTCATTATAGCAGCACAGATCTGGGGCAGTCCCTGAAAACCATGAGACAGAGCCCCTGCCAAAAAGACGTCATGTAGAAACATTGAAATGCAGA